>NW_016107578.1:1520862-1540861 GCF_001604975.1 Cebus imitator | reverse complement strand
GCGCCACCATGCCCAGCTAATTTTTTGTATTTTTAGTAGAGACGGGGTTTCACCATGTTGACCAGGATGGTCTCGATCTCTTGACCTCGTGATCCACCTGCCTCGGCCTCCCACAGTGCTGGGATTACAGGCTTGAGCCACCGCGCCCGGCCCAGAAATCATAAATTTTTAATTTTCTTAATGTTAATTTCTTGCCAGCTCATGAATTTGAAAGCTATCATCTGTTGGTACTTTGTGCTGCATTTGAAATAGTATGTGTGGAAGGTTTATTTGGGGCACCTAAGTTTCTTGTTGGAAACAGAAATCTTACCCTGCTCTCTACCCCCGGGGCATCTCATCTAGTTGGTTGAAAGGAAGGGTATATTTTTTATTTACTAGTGTAACACCTTTCCGGACCAAGAAAATGGCCTATGATGTTTTCACACCCTTTGTTGCCTTCTCTGTCTCTCTCCATATTGTGTGTGTGTGTGTATGTCTGTGTGTGTTTTGAGACAAATTCTCATCCTGTCACCCAGGCTGGAAATGCAGTAGCTTGATCTTGGCTTACTGCAACCTCTGCCTCTAGGGTTCAACTGATCCTCCCACCTCAGCCTCCCAAGTAACTGGGACTACAGGGGTGCACCACCATGCCCAGCTAATTTTTTTGTATTTTTAGTAGAGACGGGGTTTCACCATGTTGGCCAGGCTGTTCTTGAACTCCTGACCGCAAATGATCTGCCCACCTCAGCCTCCCAAAGTGCTGGGATTACAGACATGAGCCACTGTGCCTGGCCCATGTTTACGTGAATCGACAGTGGTAGAAATAGCAAGGGCAGAAATACCAGTCAGTAAAAGTAACAAAAGACTTCTTCTCTCTATAATATTTACATCTGCAAATTCTGAATATCCTGGGACACTGTGATTAAGTTGAACATGGGGTTAAAATCAAATATTGGGAGAATTATGGTCCCAAGAGAGCTCCTTATGGAACAGTTTTGGGCAACATTTGTTTTGGACCACAAACTTGTGGAGGAGGCAGATCTAAAACTGAGGAGCAGGGCTAGGGCGACGGTGAGGTTTGTGAGTGCAGGGCCAGGGAGCAGCCACTCGCTCTGAGCCAGCCTCGTTTGTGCTTGTTGGACATCGGAAATGCCTCCTTAAATACTACACTGTTGTCTAGCTGCCTCAGTTGCCTCATCCCTGTCCTGGCCCTGGTGAGGAGAAAAACAGATCCCAATGAAAATAGAGTAAGATTTGTAGAAGTAGAAAAATAGAACTGCTTTCACCATGCTGCTAAGAAAATTAAAAGAAATTAAGCAGCCTCAACAGCTCTGAAAAATTAATCTGTCCATTCTAACTTATCCATGGTGACAGCGTTCCGATGATCCTGGTTTTGTTTCATGTATCATGTCGAAACAGGGCAGAACGCCTGTGAGTTCATAGATCCTACACCTGCTCTAGACTCCCTGCTCCACATCCTGCTGGGTCTCTTAGATGCTGAAATCTTCCTGCTGCATTTGTTTTCCAGGCCACCTGTTCTCTGAGACCCTCTGATATGGTTTGGATGTATATCTCCGCCCAAATCTCATATGGAAATGTAATTCCCAATGTTGGAGGTGGGGCCTGGTGGGAAGTGATTGGATTATGGGGGTGGATTTCGCATGAATGGCCTAGCCCCATCCCCCTTGGTACTGTCCTCATGACAGTGACTGAGTTCTCCTGAGATCCAGTCATTTAAAAAGTGTGTGGCACCTCCCCACCTTCCACCCTTGCTCTCTCACTTCTTCACTGTGTGCCTTGCCTGCTTCCTTTTTGCCTTCTGCTGTGATTGGAAGCTTCCTGAGGGCCTCCCCAGGAGCAGATACCACTATGCTTCCTGTACAGCCTGCACAACTGTGAGCCAATTAAACCTCTTTTCTTATAAATTACCCAGTCTCAGGTATTTCTTTATAGCAGTGTGAGAATTAACTAATACACCATCACCCAGCACTGACAACTTCTGAAAGCGATGAATCACTCAGGTGAGACATTGGCCACAAGCTCCACTCTGAGCTCTGATTTGCATCATTGCAAAACATCAACAAGGTTTCACAGACCCTTAATTGATAGGGGTACACTGTCTATGCTCCAACCCTCTCGACAGCTTGTCCCTCATGGAGAGTGGTGGTGGATGTTGGCCCGTGGGTTTTGGGCCAAGCCATAGGGCTGTGTCCTAGTACCTGGGCTACTGTTTAATTTCACAGGACTTTCTGAGGAGATCCCAGACCCCCTACATTTCATAGGCCCCTTCCTTATGGTCCTCCCAAGGTGCCATCCCCTGGGTGTCTGTCTCAATGTGAAGGCAAATGTGGACCAGTTTGCTCATCGTCCACTCATTCTTGCATTCCCTACTTATTGTCTTATTTATATAAGGCACTGACAAGGTGAACGAAATATCAGAGAACTTGAAAAACCTCTAGTTACCTATAATGTGTTTTCTAGTTGGGCACGCAAGAAATCAAAACAAGTAAACTACTACATAGTGTGTGTGGAGGAGAGAGCAAAGAGATGATGCTTACCCGGTATTCCCTGTGCCGTCCTGCATTTCCCAGGATCCTTGGAGCTGGCAAGGGCATGTGACTAGTTCTGGCCAATGGGCTGCGAGTGCTTCAGGGTCAAAATATAGATTACAGAATGCACAGTTGTCCACTTCCTGCTAATCATCTATGACCAAGACGGCCAAGGGTATCAGTTGGTTCAGAGACAAGTGTCATCCCTGAACAACAGGAAAACTTTCGACACCGGCCTGGGTTTAACAAGTGACATGAGCAAGGCATAAACTTTCCATTTTATTGAGTTACCATTTTATTGAGATTTGGGCTTGTCTGTTTCTGCAGTAAAATATAGCCTAATCTTACTTAAACAGAATATTAATTGGAGATTAGTGCTTTGGGGAAAAAAAATAAAAGTAGCGGGGAATTGGGATTGAAAGGAGAGGCTTGCATTTTTTTTTTTTTTTTAAGACAGAGTCTCACTCTGTCACCAGGCTGGAGTGCAGTGGTGTAGTCTCCACTGCAACCTCTGTCTCCTGTGTTCAAGTGATTCTCCTACCTAAGCCTCCCAAGTAGCTGGGACTACACGTACATGCCACCATGTCTGGCTAATTTTTTTGTATTTTTAGTAGAGACAGGGTTTCACTGTGTTAGCCAGGATGGTCTCAATCTTCTGACCTCATGAGCCACCTGCCTCAGCCTCCCAAAGTGCTGGGATTACAGGCATGAGCCACCACGCCCAGCTGGGTTTGCATTTTAAAGAGTGGCTAAGGCAGGCAGATGAGCTGAGGTCAGGAGTTCAGGACCAGCTGGGCCAACATGGTGACACCCTGTCCCTAGTAAAAATAAAAAACTTAGCCGGACACAGTGGTATGCGCCTATAGTCCCAGCTACTCGGGAGGCTGAGGTGGGAGAATCACTTGAACCCGGGAGGTGGAGGTTGCAGCAAGCCGAGATTGCACCACTGCACTCCAGCCTGGACAACAGAGCGAGACTCAAGTCTCAAAAGAAAAGAGTGGCCAGTGAATGCCAGATCAGGACAGTTAAAGTTGAATAAAGATCTGAAGGATGAGAGGGGGCCAAACACTGAGAATGTGGGGGAAAACGTTTCAAGCAGAGGAGCAGCAAGTCAGAGACCCTGAGGTGGGAGCATGGCCGGTGAGGCCTGATGCACATCAGCAAGGCTAAAGTGACTTGGATGAGGGGACCAGTGGCAGAGGGAGTCATGGGTGAGGTGACAGGGACCTGGGCCCTTGGTCTGAGTGAGATGGGACACCATCAGAGGATCTTGAGCAGAGGAGTGATGTGATCTACATTTTACCCATAAAGTTATGGCTGTCATAGAAGCTAAGGGAAGTCAGGGACAGCAGCCGGGAAACCAGTTAGGAAGTGGTTGGAATGTTCTAGAAGAGAAGCAATGCCTTATGCCAAGGCAGTGGCAATGTAGATGGTGAGAAGCACTCAGTTTTGGATTAAGTTTTAAAGATAAGGCAGGGTTTGCTGGCGATGCAGACGTGGAGTATGGAAGAGAAAGAGGTGAGTCGAAGGTGATGATGAGCAAGGCTTTTGGCTTGAGCCCCGGGGAGGCTGGAGCTGCCATCAACATAGGGAGGCTGGTGGCAGCACAGCTGTAGGGGCTTAGTGTGGGGTCTTGTTGGCTGTTGCAGTGAGGATACTAAGTAGCCAGTTGGCTGCCTTTCACTCTGCGTCATGCTGGGTGGGGCAGGTGCCAGGGAGCAAAGAGTGGAACCCACTATCGTTGAACAGTTCTGTAAAGTAATTGTGAAATCGTCAGCGGTCATTTTATTTTAATGATAATGGCATTTTAGAGTGAATGTTTATTTACTGAGCCTATAGAGTTCCATACCTAGCCCAGTGTCAGAGACTTCAATTTCCAGATGAGAAAACTGAGTTTTGATGAACGCTCTTGGGAGGGGAATGGGCAGAACCATGGGCTTGCATCAAAGGAGAGACTTCACCTCAAAAAAAAAAAAAAAGATAGTTATAAGCCTTGTAATGTTTAAAAGTGGTAATATTTATAATTGACCTGAGTCAGATGTTACAGTAGCAGTGTCACTGTTCTTCTTAACTCAGTGCCGTTAAGAGAGTCGCAGTGGAAAGTGCAGAAAGGAGACATGTTCATAAGAAGCAAATTAAATCCCCTCCCGAGGTGTGGGCCACCATCCCTAGCTAATTTATTGTGGTTTTGATGTTATTTCCTTAATGACTGATGTTGTTAATCATCTTTTCATGTGTTTACAGTACATTTGTATATATTTGGAGAAATGTCTGTTCTGTTCAAGTCCCCTGCCCACTTTTATATTGGGTTGTCTTTTTGTTGTTGAGTTTATAATGGCATTAAATCCCTATCACATACATGATTTCCAAATACTTTCTACCATTCTGTGTCTCATTCACTTTCTTGATATTATTTCTAAATGTTTGGTAGGCTTCACCAATGAAGCCATTTGGTCCTAAACTTTTTATTGTTTAATGGCTTTTGATGACCACTCAGTCTCTTGTTATAGGTCTCTCAATTTTCTTTTTCTTCCAGAGTCTCTTTGGGTATGTCTCAAGGAATCTGTTACATCTAGAGCAGTGGTCCCCAGCCCCTGGGCCACATACCAGGCTGCGCAGCAGGAGGCGAGCAGAGGGTGGGCAAGTGAAGCTTCATCTCTGTTTACAGTGGCTCCCCATCACTCAAATTACCACCTGACTTCCACCTCCTGTCAGATCGGCAGCGGCATTCGATTGTCATAGGAGTGCAAACCCTATTGTGCACTGCGCATGTGAGGGATCTAGGTTGTACACTCCTTATGAGAATCTAATGCCTGATGACCTGTCATTGCCTCCCAAAACAAGCTCAGGGCTTCCACTGATTCTACATTATGGTAAGTTGTATAATTATTTTACTGTACTATTTTACCATAGTAAAATAATTACTATATATAGTAATTTATGTATATATAGTAAAATAATTACTATATATAGTAATTATATATATGTTTTTTGAGACAGAGTCTCGCTCTGTTGCCCAGGTTGGAGTGCAGTGGCATTCAGCTCACTGCAACCTCTGCCTCCCGGGTTCAAGCGATTCTCAGCCTCCCGAGTAGCTGGGATTACAGGTGCGTGCCACCACGCCCAGCCAATTTTTGTATTTTTAGTAGAGACGGGATTTCAGCATGTTGGTCAAGCTGGTCTCAAACTCTTAACCTCATGATCCACCCACCTCGGCCTCCCAAAGTGCTGGGATTACAGGCGTGAGCCACTGCACCTGTCCTATTTCACTTTATATTATAATGTAGTATTAATAGAAATAAGGTACACAATAAATGTAATGTACTCGAATCATCCCAAAACCATCCCCCCTCATCTTACCGTCCATGGAAAAATTGTCTTCCATGACACCGGTCTCAGGTGCCAAACTGGTTGGGAACTGCCAGTCTCCATGATCTCCTGTGTTGGTGTACAGCTGTTCACGGCATTCTCTTACAGCCCTTCCAGTTTCCATAAGAGCAGTAGTAACGTCCCAGCTCCACTTCTGATTTTAGTTACTTGCATCTTCTCTTTTTATTAGTAATTCTAGCTGTACTTTGTCAATTTGTTGATCTTTTTGAAATAACCAGCTTTTGTTTTCATTAATTCTCCTTCTAGTCTCGATTTCATTTATCTCTGCTTTAATGTTTCTTTATTTTTTACTTTCCCTGGGTTTAGTTTGCTCTTTTTTAGTTCTTTAATGTGTCAAGGTAGATTTCTGATTGAGAGCTTTCTTCTTTTAATGTAGGAATTTACAGCTGTACGTTTTCCTCTGAGAGCTACTTTTGCCACTTCCCATAAGTTTGGATGTGTTTTCATTTGTCTAAAAGTATTTTCTAATTTCTATAGTGATTTCTTTGTCCCATTGGTTAAGAGCATGTTGTTTAATTTCTATATATTTGTGAGTTTTCCAATTTTTCTTCTATTGATTTTTAGTTTTTTTTTTTTTTTTTTTTTACACAAAGACAATTATTTAAGACCTTTATTAACAGGTGCTTGCAGTTTGTTGACTTTTTTGAAAAAATCAAGTTGTAATATTTTATTACAAATTAAAAATGAAGTTCTTAAAAATCTCAACTTGACCAGATATGAAACAATTTAAAAACCTTTAAAGGCGTATTGAGAAAAACCAGGCTTTTTTAAAAAACACGTTTGTTATTACCAAAAAGAGACATCTTTAGGTAAAAATAATAAAAACCCCATGCTGCATAGATAATGCAGATAGTTCTATTTATCTGGTCAACGGGCAAAAGCCAGCACTTAAGGTCTTCAGCTCCAATCTTTTGTTCATTTCTTATTGCTGGAATTTCTTATTTCTTCTTGTTGGATGACTAAACCGGATGATGGTAGAGATGGTAAGCTGGCATTTACTCAGCCCCGCCCTGCTCAGCCTCGGGAGCGGACGAATTTTCAGCTGGTGGGTCGGCTGCTTTTGTCTCTTTGCCATCTTGTGGTTCAGGGTTTTCTGGGCGTCTGCATAGGTAATTGAAGTTGCAGCGGTACCGACGTTGAGGTGGCTGCTGACCTTGGGTCTCATCTCCTTGATTTTCTTTATCTTCTTCATTGCCGTCCTCTCTAGGCTGTCTTTGGCGAGGAGGGCCCCTGCGGAATCGTGGTCTATATCCCTGATACATATTCGGCCTCACTGGTCTACCTTGTTCTCCTGCACCCTGGTTTGTCAGCACCCTCCATCACTTCTCCCTGCACAGGAGGGTTGGAATATTGTGATCGACGCCCATAGGGTCTCCGCATGTAGGAAGGTGGGAACCTTCGCCTGCGGTAGGGCCGGCGTTGTTGGGCCTGGCCTTCGGGAGCACTCTCTGATCCCTCGATCTTTTCCCTACTCTCACTATTCTGGTAATTTTGCTGGTAATTGCGTGGAGGACCCCTACGACGTGGATAGCGTCTATAATGGTTACGGTCTGCTGCGTATTTACTGCCTTGAACTGGAAGGCCACCGGCACCTATAACATTTGCTGCCTCCGCACCCTTTTCTCCTTCAACAACATCAAACTCCACAGTCTCTCCATCTCCTACACTGCGAAGGTACTTCCTGGGGTTATTCTTGTTTATGGCAGTCTGGTGTATAAATACATCTTCCTTGGTGTCATTCCTGTTGGTGAAACCATATCCGTTCCTTACATTGAACCATTTTACTGTTCCCAAAAGGTTTGTTGTGATGATCTTGTCCCCGCCGGCAGGCGGCGCCGATGTGAGGCCGCCAGGGCCACCGCTCCCTGCGCCGCTGCCCGTAGTGCCGGGCTTGGTGTCGGAGGCGCTGAGGGTGGGGGCGGCGGGCGGCTGCTGGGTCTCGGCCTCGCTGCTCATGGTTGCGGTGATGGTGACTGGGGCCAGCTGCGGCAGCTACGGCTCCTCCCGGGATGTGATGGTAACTAGGCCGGCGGCGGCGGTGGGACTGCTCAGGGCTCTCTGGGGTCCGCTCTCTGCTCCCGCTACTGATCGAACTGATTTTTAGTTTTATTCATGGAGAGAATATACTTTGTGTGATTTCATTCCTTTAAAATTTGTTAATAATTGTTTATAGCCTAACTTGTGGTCTATCCTGGATAACCCTAATTTGGGTGTAATTTGATTTTTTTATATATAAGCATAGTTTATTGGGTTTTGCTGCACCTGTTTGGTTTTTTATACGTTTGTTTTCAGGCTTAGACAATAGAAATTTATTTCTCACCATTCTGAAGTCTGATAACTCCAAGATGAAGGTGCTGGCTGGTTTGACTTCTGGTAGAGGCTCTCTTTCTTGCTTGGAGACAACTGCCTTCTCCCTGTATGCTTGCATGGTTGAAAGAGAACCTGTCCACTTTTAAATGTAGACACTTAAACATTATTTCCTCCTGAGAATGGGTTTAACCTCATCTCACAAGTTGGTTTCTTTTTCATGTGGCACAAAATATTTATTAAATTTACCTTGTTCCATCTTTTACATACAGTTTTTTTGTGTTTAATTTCTAAATATTTAGAAATTTTCTAGATTCCTTAATGTTCTGGTTTCAATTTAATACATTTGCTGTCCTTTGAAATGTATTGAAAGTTTTTTTTTTATGGTCCAGCATATATTATCCTGGTTCTCTTGGCTGTTGAATTGGAGAAAGTTAAATGATTCAGAGTTATATGGGAGGTGTAATTCATTGATCCTTTTTAAAAAGTTGATTTTCTTTCTTTCTCTCTCTCTCCCTGTCTCTTTCTCTTTCTCCTTTTCTTTTTCTTTCTCTTTCTCCTTTCCTTCCTTTTCCTTTCCTTCTCTGACAGGATCTTACTCTGTGGCCGAGCCTGAGGTGCGGAGGCACAATCCCGGCTCACTGCAGCCTTGACTTCCTGGTTCAAGTGATCCTCTTTCCTCAGCCTCCCAAGCAGCTTTGGAAACTGCAAGTGTGCACCGCCACACCCGGCTAAATTTTTTTTTTTATCAAAAATACAAAATTAGCTGGGCGTGGTGGTGAGTGCCTGTAATCCCAGCTACTTGGGAGCCTGAGGCATCAGGCTTGAACCCAGGAGTTGGAGGTTGCAGTGAGCCGAGATCACATCACTGCACTCCAGCCTGGGCGACAAGACCAAAACTCCGTCTCAAATAAATAAATAAATAAATAAATAAAATTTCCATTAGCTGAAAATAAATAACAGAATTTCTGTCACCCCAGAAAGTTCCCTTTGCCTCTTTCAGTCTGTCCCTGTCTTGTGATCCTCCATTGAAGCAACCTTTTTTTTTTTTTCCAGCTCTATAAATAAGTTTCACCTATTCATGGACATCATATTGGTGGAAGCAGAGTGTTTCCTATGTGTCCAGCTTCTTTTGGCCAGCATCGTAGGGATTTCTCCATGTTGCATGTCTGCATAGTTTCTTTTTATTGCTGAGTAGTATTTCATTCTGTAAACATATCACAATTTATATGTATATCCATTCTCTGGTTGATAAAGGTTTAGATTGTTTACAGCGTTTAGCTATGAGGAATCAGACTGCTACAGGCATTTTTATATGAGTCTTTGTGGATATAAATTGTTTAAAATTTCTCTTATGTAAATATCTAGGAGCAGAATTGTTGAGTCAGATGGTCGGTGTGCTTGTTAAAAACTGCCGAAGTGTTTTTGAAAGTAGTAGAACTATTTCACACTCCCACCATCAGTATATGTGAGATTGCCCCAAACTCAGCAGTATTTAGTATTGGTAGTCTTTTTTATTTTGGCTGCTCTAGTCTTAATTTGCATATTTCTGATGACTATGATGTTGAGCACCACTGGATGTGATTCTTATTGGTTACTTACATTTTGCGAAATGTCTATTTATTTAAAGTCTTTTGCCCTTTTTGTTGGGTTGATGTTCTTTTTTTCTTTCTGTTTTGAAGGAGTTCTACTTGTTTCTTTTTTTGAATAAGCCTTTTGCACTCTTATGTAGGAGTTCTTTATATAATCCGAATATGAATTCTTTTTCAGGTGTATGCATTGCATTTCTTTTTTCACAATCTCTGGTTCACTGTTCATTTTCCTTTTTTCTTTTTCTTTTTTTGTTTTTAGAGACAGGATCTCACTCTATTGCCCAGGCTGGAGTGCATGATCATAGCTCACTTCCGCTGTTCTCTATTAATTTATTAGTGTCTGATTCATGCCAAAAGATTTTTTAATTCAAATTCAGTGAGCAGGGGAGGGGGCCATTAGGGAGCAAGTTGGCAGAAGCACAGGTGGCCGTGAATCTCTAAAGTGGGAGAGCTGATGTGAGAAGAAGGCTGTGTCGGAGATTTTGCCCAGAGAGCAGATTTCCAAATCATTGCCTGTGAGGGGAGGCTGATTCTAGTGATGATGCAGTCCAGGCTGTGGCCCAAGGATGTGTATATTGGTGTGGAATGTGGGTACAAAGGGCATTGGAGGTTGGAACTCATGGTTAGGCCTGGGTGGACCATCTTCATGAATAGAGCCATCCTTAATGATCGCAGGCCTTGAAGGTGAAGGAAGAGCAGAAGTCTAGGACCAGAGTGTTTAATGAGTGAGGGGGTTGAACACAGTTGTGCTTGGTGGCAAATCACTTAGGAAGAGTAATTCTGAATCCACTTATAGCAGATCACGGGCTATGCCCCCACCACATTGCTGAGAGAATTTACCTAAGAAAGATAAAAGTCCAGGATCAGCCAGACCTTGCTGCTCAGAAGAGGAAATGCCAAAAGACAAAACTTGGATTTTTCTTCAGTGAGTGGGAGAGGCAGACAGCCTTGGACTACTCCTGGTGTTCTTTCCTTCGCTACAGATGCCGACTTGGAGAGGCCCGTGAGAGCAAGAGAGTAGCTTTCTAGTTGTCCCAGTGCCCTGTTCAGGCAAACTGACTGTCATTCTTTGAGGATGGCAGCTCTGTCCTCAACACTTGGTAAGTTCTTGGGTCAGTGCATGCCCTGGGAAAGTGAGTGTTAAGCAGCCCCTGCCACTTGGTGGGGTAAAAGATATGTGCACTGCAGAGGGCTTCTGGGAGAGGATGGCTGAGTGGAAAAGGGGTAGGAGCAGAACCCCAGCAGCCACCCCAGTGACTGTGTTTGGTGAGGGTCTTGGTGGATTGGGGAGGGGGGGAGTGTCCGTGTCATTGATTCATGAAGAGGGTGCAGGTAATGGGTAACCCTGCATTATCCCATTTATTATTTTGGTCAACTTCAGCAAGGTCACAACTCTACCTCTCAGAACTTGCATTTCTTCACTCATAGGTTGGGTCTATGTCACTTCTTATGAGTATGTAGCCTGCCACTCTCTTTCTGTTTTTAGTGGAACAGGGCTGTTCTGACTTGTTACAAAAGTGATGTGTGCAAGAGAGATAGGGAGAGAGACGACTGAAGATGTGAACACTCAGATTCAGTGTGGAGCAGTTTCCTGGTTTGCAGGTTTTGTGATTATGAGGCAGGAGCAGGCTCTGATTCTCATGAACCCTCTTTTCTCCTCCAGCCATGTCCACCCGGGACTCCACCTATCTCCAGGAGTCAGAATTTCCTCTTTCTCCAAAAGACTGTTCCTGTCCCCAGAATTTGGACCTGTTCGCATGCAGCGGTCTGGAGCCTCACACACCCAGTGTTGGTTCCCAGGTGCGCTAAGATCTCCAGGCCCCTAGATCAAGAGAGGCACTTCCTAGAACACCCTCACCCGTGCATGCTGGAATTCTTTCCAAGCTTCATCTCAGCAAATGGATGCCAGAACGGGGCCTGAGAGAGAGCCAAGGAATATTGGGACTGTCCTGGTATTGGGGAAGTTAGGGGAAGTGATTTATATAGCACCTGTTTCCCTCATGCTTGCAAAATGCTCAGGCCCATGCTCAACCCCAGAGACTAGGGGGAAATAAAGTGAAAAGCTCTCAGAGTAGGCTGGAAGTGGAGGGAGAGTAGTCTCTTGTCAGGGTGGCATTTGAAGTGACGGACAGGACAAGATGGCCTCATCAGGGAGAGACGATGTCTGAGGACTGGCACCTGGAGGAAATGCTGAGATCTCTAGCAGGCCATCTGGAAATCCTGCACTGGGTCTCATGCCGGGTCTTCAGCCTCAGCCATCTTACCGTGAACACCGTTCGGCCGGTTCCTCGCTGACCCCAAGTTTGTGTGGCATTCCAGGAATCAGTGACTTTCCAAGATGTCGCTGTGGACTTTACTGAAAAGGAGTGGCCCCTGCTGGATTCTTCTCAGAGAAAGCTGTACAAAGATGTAATGCTGGAGAACTACAGCAACCTCACTTCGCTGGGTAAGGCCGGCGTCATTCCTTCTCTTATTTATTCATGAATTCGATGTTTTTGTTTGAGTATGTCCTGTGACCAGGAACTATGCAGGGGTTCAGAACACAGCTGTGAACAAGCAGCCCTGGCACCCATGTTCATGGGGCCTCTCCTGGGTATTGAGGCCCATCCATCACAAGGACCTTGGGGGTTCTCTGGTATGTGTCTGAGCTTGGGCATGGGCTTTTGAGATACAAAATCTCCATTCTTTTGGAGGGTCAGTGTGTGGGTATTTGTGATCTTATTTCCTATTTCGTTTTCTTTTATTTACTCCTGGTAATGAAGGGGTCTCACTATGTTGCCCAGATTGATCTTGAACTCCTGGCCACAGGCACAAGCCACCATGCCTGGCCTGTAGTTTTGTTTTCTGTCAATCAAAAACTTTTACTGTGTCCCTTAGAAATGTTGGCATCATCATGTTGCTGCTGCTGAGTCAGACTTGTCCACCTTGAGAACGCTGAGCCCAGGCTAATGGAAGGGCCTTCTGCATGGCCCTCCCTCAACCTGTGTCTTTCCCATGAGTGTAGGGTATCAGGTCGGCAAACCCAGCCTCATCTCACACTTGGAGCAGGAGGAGGAGCCAAGGACAGAGGAGAGGGGCACACACCAGGGCGCTTGTGCAGGTGAGCAAGCCCCAGGCGAAGAGCAGTGCTGTGACTCCACCTCTATTCTGTGATTGGGGTGTAGGGAGGGTGGTTAGGGAATGTCACCCAGAGAAATCGAGAAATGCTCTTTCCCTCTTTTTGCCCACCCGTTCTCTGACAAATCTTTTGGTCAGCACACTCCTTCATCTTTGACTTTCGCATTCTCTTTACTGAGCTGTTTGTCCCATTCTTTCATACTTGATGTTCCTATCATCCTCTTTCTGAGACAGAGTCTCGCTCCCGTCGCCCAGGCTAGAGTGCAGTGGTGTGATCTTGGCTCACTGAAACCTCTGCTTCCTGGGTTCAGCGATTCTCATGCCTCGGCCTCCCAAGTAGCTGGAATTACAGGTGTGCGCCACATGTCCAACTAATTTTTGCATTATTAGCAGAGATGGCTTCATCATGTTGGCCAGGCTGGTCTTGAACTCCTGAGCTCAAGTGATCCGCCCACCTTAGCCTCCCAAAGTGCTGGGATTACAGGTGTGAGCCACCATACCCAGCCTGAATTGACATAAATTTCTACCTGGCATTGCCATGTATCTCACACGACCAGATTTTTTAACAATTGCTTTTGCCCCACTTTTCCTTACATAGCCTTAGGATCTGTCAAGAAATCTGCCTGTCATTATCACCATCATCCCACCATTGTCCTTTTCCAACAAATTAATACTTTCCAATTTGTTTTAGATTGGGAGACTCCATCTAAAACCAAGTGGTCACTTCTTATGGAAGATATTTTTGGGAAGGAAACACCCAGTGGTGTGACAATGGTAAGATTTCCTTATGATGATTCTGGATCTTCCTGCCACATCCAAGAAGACTGGGGCAGCTTAGCTTAGAGAAAGCAGTTCAAACACCAGGGCAAGCAGTTTCCCTCAGAGGAAGCTGTGTTTCAGAGACACTGGGTATTACCAAGTTGGAGGAAACCTAAATCTAACCTCAGACTAATTCACCTAGAGTGTCTCTGGGTAAAGATTTTTTAGCTGTGTCTCAGATATTGAGTGTTGGGGCTCAGTGCAGTTTTATTTTATATTTATGTTTTACACTGACTTATCAATTCAGTTTTGGTGGTGTTTATTTATTTTTTTGGGAGACAGAGTCTCGTTGCCCAGGCTGGAGTGCAGTGGCACCATCTTGGCTCACTGCAACCTCTGCCCCCTAGACTCAAGCCATCCTCCCACTTCAGCCTCCTGAGCAGCTGGTACTGTTGGCATGTGCCACCACACTTGGCTAATTTTTTCTATTTTTTGTAGAGATAGGATTTCACCATGTTGACTAGGCTGGTCTCAAACTCCTGGGCTCAAGTGATCCACCCACCTTGGCCTCCCAAAGTGCTGGGATTACAGGCTTGACCCACCATGCCCAGCCTCAATTCAGTGTGTTTTTTTGAGAAAGACCCTTGTTCTTGTCCCCCAGGCTGGTGTGCAATGACACAATCTCAGCTCATTGCAACAACCTCCATCTGCCAGGCTCAAGTGATTCTCCTGTCCCATCCTCCCAAGTAGCTGGGATTACAGGCGTGCACCACCACGCCCAGCTAATTTTTAGTAAAGATGGGGTTTCACCATGTTAGCCAGGCTGGTCTTGAGCTCCTGACCTCAGGTGATCCACCCACCATGGCCTCCCGAAGTTCTGGGATTACAGGCTTGAAATCAGTTTTAAACAGTGAAGAAATGCTATATGCAAAAAGCTTTGAAAAAGTAACACAGGTGGAGCCTTGTGGCCTGGCATTCACCTGTTGTCTTTGATGGAGCTCAAACGGGGCAGGGACAGCACTTCTGCACTACCAATGATGACACCTCTAGTCATAATAATGTGCTTCTATCTGTTCACAGCAGTCATGTGGGGATGATGCTTAGGGTTGCAATGAATGGGAGAATTGCCTTAGTCAGCACACATGTCTTAACCAACAGGAAAGAGCCGGTCTTGGAGAGAAGCCCACTGAATACGCTCACTTGTTCGAAGTCTTCGGCATGGGCACTCATCTTACTCAGCCAATGGGAAGGCACGCTGGCAAGAGGCCCTATCACCGCCGCGACTTCGGGGTAGCGTTCAAGGGCAGGCCGCACCTCACTCAGCACGTGAGCATTTACGACGGGAGAAAAATGCACGAGTGTCATCAGTGCCAAAAAGCCTTCACTACGAGCGCATCCCTCACGCGGCACCGGAGAATCCACACCGGGGAGAAGCCCTACGAGTGCAGCGACTGCGGGAAAGCCTTCAACGACCCTTCCGCCCTCAGGAGCCATGCAAGGACTCACCTCAAAGAGAAGCCCTTTGACTGCAGCCAGTGTGGAAACGCATTCCGGACCCTCTCGGCCCTGAAAATCCACATGAGGGTTCACACCGGTGAGAGGCCGTACAAGTGTGATCAGTGCGGGAAGGCGTATGGCCGGAGCTGCCACCTCATCGCGCACAAGAGAACGCACACCGGAGAGAGGCCCTACGAGTGTCACGACTGTGGGAAAGCCTTCCAGCACCCCTCCCACCTCAAAGAGCACGTGAGGAACCACACCGGGGAGAAGCCCTACGAGTGCACGCAGTGCGGCAAAGCCTTCCGCTGGAAGTCGAACTTTAATTTGCACAAGAAGAACCACATGGTGGAGAAGACCTACGAATGTAAAGAATGTGGGAAGTCCTTTGGCGATCTTGTGTCCCGGAGGAAACACATGAGAATTCACATTGTCAAGAAACCCGTGGAATGCCGGCAGTGTGGGAAAACTTTCCGAAACCAGTCTATCCTTAAGACTCACATGAACTCTCACACCGGAGAGAAACCCTACGGGTGTGACCTCTGTGGAAAAGCCTTCAGCGCGAGCTCAAACCTCACAGCACACCGGAAGATACACACACAGGAGAGGCGCTATGAGTGCGCCGCCTGCGGAAAAGTCTTCGGCGATTATTTATCCCGGCGGAGGCACATGAGCATCCACCTTGTAAAAAAGCGCGTTGAGTGCAGGCAGTGTGGCAAAGCCTTCCGGAACCAGTCCACGCTGAAGACACACATGCGAAGCCACACTGGGGAGAAGCCGTACGAGTGTGATCACTGTGGGAAAGCTTTCAGCATCGGCTCCAACCTCAACGTGCATAGGAGGATCCACACCGGGGAGAAGCCCTACGAATGCCTCGTCTGCGGGAAAGCCTTCAGCGACCACTCATCCCTCAGGAGCCACGTGAAAACCCACCGGGGAGAGAAGCTCTTTGTGTCGTCCGTGTGGAAAAGGCTCCAGTGAGCACAGCTGCTTTAAAGACACGGGATTACTCAGACGGGAAACAGACCTCATGGGTGTAAGAGGAAGCCTCTGTGAGCTGGCACCTTACTGAGTGCAAAAGAATCCACATAATTTGGGAGGAATCCAATTCCTGTAAAAACTGGGAAGATGAGGTGTCCTCATCCTATGGGAGATTTGTGAGAACTCACACTGGGGGTGAAAATGTACATCTGTAGCATGGAGAAGCCTTCGGGGTACATTTGGCTCTTAACAAACACTAAGGCGAGAAACCCCAGCTTGGCATTTAATGCCAAAATGGCTTCAGCACCATTTGTAGCCTTCTGGGCCCATAAGTAATAATAAGCACACTAGGGAGAATCTCTACACACAGTGGGTGGGGAAACTCGACTCCTGGTCTCCCTCATGACAGAAATCACACTGAAGAGAGAAATGAGCGAAGTAAGGAATGTGGGAAGGTCATGAATGGGTCTACACACCATGGCCAGCTGTCTTCGCGTGGCTTACAAGCTAACAACAGCTGCTCCGTCTTTAAAGAGGAAGAATGTGCACAATAGAGAACATTTGTGGCCAGCGAAGTCTGAAATACTTCCAGTCATCTGTCCCACTCCAGAAAAACCTGGCCAACCCTTGGTCTACAGCATGGGTTTTCAGCTGGGCAGCGATTTTGCTATCCGGGCATCATTTGGCAATGTCTAGAGACATTGTTGGTGGTTAGAACTGGGGAAAGGTTCTCCTGACTTGTAGTAAGAAGGCATCAGGGATGCTGCTATGTCCCCTCCAGCACATAGGAGCCCACCACAATAAAGAGTCCATGCCCCCAAACGTCACTGTTGCTGAGGTTGAAAACCTCAGTTACTGCCTGCAGCAACCCCTAAGTTTTTATGAATCTTGTGAGCACTTATGCCAGGAGAAATTTCTTCTACAAAACTTTAAAAATACAATCAGTGCTGATAATTCCTATGTGGAAATGATTCTAGCCATGGTCCCTCACTTGTGCATGTGAATATTCTCACTGGGAGAGATAAATCTCCCAGTGAGGTTTTCCAGTGAATACGGGATTGCACTTACTCTCTAATCATGAAAACAGACCCCCCCCAACCCCACTCATAAATTTTTATCTTTATTTTTAAGGTTGCACTCTTCTAAATAAACTCTTAAGCCTCATCAAGAAAGGTTTGTATATAGTATTTTTACTATAACATCATCCTTGATAACATCCTAATTTCGTTTTGGACAACCTCCTTGACCAGTGGCATATTTAGATCTGTGTGACATGAGGGTGTTTCTCAGTACCGGTTTGTTCCTGGTACGTGATTCACAAGCATTGTGACCAGAGCATGATGTCTCCATCAAGTGGTGATATTTTGCAGCTTGCTATCTAGCCAAGAGTGACAGATACTTTTTTTTTATTTTTTTATTTTTTTGAGACTGAGTTTTGCTCTTATTTCCCAGGCTGGAGTACAATGACACGATCTTGGCTCACCGCAACCTGCACCTCCTGGGTTCAAGCAATTCTTCTGCCTTAGCCTCCTGAGTAGCTTGGATTACAGGTGCCCATCACCATGCCCAGCTGGTTTTTTGCATTTTTAGTAGAGACTGGGTTTCATCATGTTGGCCAGGCTGGTCTCAACCTCCTGACTTCAGGTGATCCACCTACCTCAACCTCCCAAAGTGCTAGGATTACAGGCAAGAATGACAGATACTTCTAGTGGCTTCCCCAATATTCACTATCGTCTTGCAATACCAAGAGAATCCAGGTTCTTTCAGATTAGTAAGGTGTGCTATTTTTAAAAACCTCTTACAGGTTTTCTTGCAACTAGTACCATCCATGTCCCACAGCCCTGGCCATTGACAAATCAGCAGATGTCACCACGTGGGCTTCTGAGAAAGCTCTTGAACAGGGGTCGTTCCTAAACCTGAATTCTTCCCTGTGTGTTTTGTTCTTAGCTTTACCCCCTACTTTTCACCTTGCAAGGAGATCCAGTACGTAGTGTTGGAAGATCCACCTTATGACCGTGCGGATGAAAGTCAGGGTCTAAAGAAGTGGCTACAGAAAGCCCACAGTGACCCTGGCCTCCCCTCTGGGTCCTGTGAGTGTTTACACCAGCCCTGGACTTGTTACTTCCAGACTTCTATCACACGAGAAAAAATAAAACTGATTATTGGTTTAAGCTGCTATGGATTTTTCATTGTTTTTCTTTTAAATTTATTTATTTCAAGATAGGGGTCTCCCTGTGTTGGCTACATTCAAACTCCTGGGCTCAAATGATCTTCCTGCCTCAGTCTCCCAAGTAGCTGAGAATACAGGCATGAGCCACCACACCCGACTTGCTTTTCTATCTATTTATTGGTGGCAGGGATTTCTACACCCAGCTAGATGCTGCCTGAAGCCCATGCACCTGGTCATTGGTGAGTTTTATAAGTAGTACCTAAACGTGTGTGTATAACATGTCTACTTTTAATTGTGGGATATAGGTTTTTTCATTTGGTTAAACCAACCTTTTACATTGTATTTCAACTTTTTGTTATATCTTGATATTTTCTCAATTTACTGATAGAGATGTATTAGTTTTCACAAAAGCTCAAGGACAGATCTCGTCAGCAACTTTGTTTTGCATATGGGGTATCAGGCAAGAAAGTTGAGGTTTGCTACCAGCCTGTTAGCTGGTAGCAGTGTTTGCCTTTGAACCCTGTTGTCTGGCTGTGGAGCTTATACCTCCTTGATGCCAGGCACAGGCACTGTTTTGTGGTCTTCAGCAGTGATTCTAGATTTTTGCCCTGGTGGTGCTTACCCTGTATTTGGGGTGGGGCACCTGATAAACTAGTAAATATACTGTGTATCAGATGGTGGTAAATGCAATGGAAACAACCATGGTGATGAGAGGGAGCATGTGGGTTGAAGGAATACAAGGTGGGTAGGGAAAGCCTTCCATTTAAGCAGAGATGTCAGGGAGTTGCATGCATGTGCCATTAGTCTGGGGAAAAGCACCCTTGGCAGCTCAAAGGCCACAAAGAAGAACTGTGCTTGGGGCAGCCATGCAGCAGCAGAGAGGCTGGTGTGGGGTGAGGCAAGCTTGGGCATCGTAGAAGGTGATGAAGTCAGAGCTGTATCAGAGGCTGTTCACAGGGGCGCCTGGCTGGTTAACTAGATCTTGAACAGAAGAGTGGCAGCTATCCAATTTCAGTTTTCAAAAGGATCACAGTGGCTTCTGGGTTGATAGGCTAAAGAGGGAAGAGATACGAACAGAAACCAGGTAGAAGGCCATTGCAGAATTCAAGTGAAATGTAATGGCGGCCAGATTAAGTAGGAGGAGGAGTGTGAGAGAGAGTCATGCTGATGAATGTAACCATAGTTTCATTTTCATGTCCGGACTCTGATCCTTTTATTGTTATCCCACTATTATGCTGTGAACTGCTAATGAATAGTTGGATTTTCTCATTTTTCCCAATTATGAACAGTGCTGCTGTAAGGTGTACATGCCCTCTGGAGCACTGATAAGTTTTTCCAGGAGCGTGAGGTTGCTGGGTTGTAAGTTCTCTGCATGTTCATCCTATCAGTGTAATGCCAAAGTCATTTCTACTGTGTAAAATATAATAGAATACAGTGTAATAATACCATGTGTGTATGTGTTTTAAAACATTTTTATTGAAATGTAACATACATGTAGAAATATGCTTAATTCATAAGTGTGCAAACCATTTATCACATGAACACTTCCACGTAGCCACCAAGTCAAGAAAGAATATTACCAGTATTCCAGATACCTCCTTGTTTTTCCCTCCAAATTATGCACTCTACTGTGTAGGTAACTAGTATTCCAACTCTAA
>NW_016107578.1:1514159-1520713 GCF_001604975.1 Cebus imitator | reverse complement strand
TTCACCTCCTGGGTTCAAGTGATTCTCCTGCCTCAGCCTGCCGAGTAGCTGGGATTACAGGCGCATACCACCACACCTAGCCAATTTTTTGTATTTTTGGTAGAGATGGGGTTTCACCATGTTGGCCAGGCTAGTCTCGAACTCCTCAAGTGATCCATGTGCCACAGCCTCCCAAAGTGCTGGGATTACAGGCATGAGCCATTGCGCCTGGCCTGGATTTTTATTTTTGAGGCCCTGTGCAAATCCTGCCATCCAGTGTACATTCTTTCCTTTTTCCTTTTGCCTGTCTTAATTTGCCCAGTATTTTTTGTGAAATGACACGTACTGTTTCCAGTATCTCTAAGTAGTACATTTTATTGTTTCTTTGTTTGAATATTCCACAATTCATCTAAGTATCTTATATTGATGACCATTGGACTTTGCAGTTCAGGGTTATTGTGATGAACACTACTATGAGCGCATTTCTGGTTGGGCACAGTGCCCGTATTTCTCTGGGATGCATATCCTGGATAGAAATTGCTGGGTTCCTGACAGAAAGTGCATATGAGATGCATTTGTTCATTTTCAGTTGACACTGCCAGTTTTTGACAGTTTATATTCCAACAAACTTGTGTGGCATTAGACAAGACGATGCTCACATTGCCCTCCTTGTCTTACTGATTGTGTACTCTGCGTGTGAGCCCTTTGAGTGGATATGTTTTGTCGATATTTTCTCCCACTCTGTGGCATGCCTCTTCATGTTCACTGATTCTTTGGCCATGTTCAGATGACTGATTAGCTTATCAAAGACATTCTTCCATTTCTTTATGGTGGCTTTGATTTCTAATATTTCCCTCTGATTCTTTGAGTCTCCATTTTTCTGCTGATAATGCAGGGCAGATGAGCCCTCAGATTGGGGGTTAGCCCAGGAGGGTTCTTGACTTTGCTTAGGAAAGAATTCGAGAGCCAGCTGACAGTAAAAGAAATTGGCTTTATTGAAGCAGCAGGCCACAGCCACAGCAGAGTGGCTGCGCCTTACAGAGCAGGGCTGACTCAGGTTATATGCCCAGAGCAGCATCATATGGGCAGTTGGCTAGCAGTATTTATACCCATTTTTAATTACATGCAAATTAAGGGATGGGTATTCAGATAGCTCTAGAAAAGGAGTGGTAACTTCCAGACAACTGACAATGCATTGACAATATTGGCTACCACCACTGTCCATTTTCAGCTCTTGCTTTTAATTCAAAAAAAACTCTGTACCCATTAAGCAATCACTCCTCAACACTTCTGCCTTCAACTCCTGCCAACTTGTACGTGGTGTCCATGAATTTTGTCATAAGTAGGATCATAAAATATGTATTTTTGTGTGTGTCTGCCTTATTTCATAAAGTAATGTTTTCAAGGCTGATCTATGTTGTAGCATATATCAAAATTTCATTCCCTTTTATGGTTTAATAATACTCTGTTGCATATATGTGTCTCGTTTTATTCATCCATCTATTGATGAACATTTGAGTTGTTTCTACCTCTTGGCTATTGTGGATCATGCTGATACGTATATGTATATGTGTGTGTGTGTGTGTGTGTGTGTGTGTGTGTGTGTGTGTGTAGGTATATATATATATGTTTGGTTTTGTTTTGTTTTGTTTTGTTTTTGACAAAGTCCTGCTCTGTCACCCAGGCTGGAGTGCAGTGGTGCAATCTTGGCTCACTGCAACCTCTGCCTCCTGGGTTCAAGCAATTCTCCTGCCTCAGCCTCCTGAGTAGCTTGGATTACAGATGCCCCCCCACCACCATGCCCAGCCAACCTTTTGTATTTTTAGTAGAGATGGGGTTTCACCAGGTTGGTCAGGCTGGTGTCGAACTCCTGACCTCAGGTGATCCACCCACCTCATTCTCCCAAAGCACTGGGATTACAGGCATGAGCCACCATGCTCAGCCTCTCCCATTCTGCCTTCCTTACTTCTTTCTTTTCCTTCTTTCTCTTTCTTTTTCTTCCTTCCTTTTTTCCTTCTTTTCTCTTTCTTAATTTCTTTCTCTTTCTTTTCTTTCTTTATCTCTTTCCATATTTATTCCTCCTTTCTCTCTCTTTGTTTCTTATTTTTAAAATACTTTTTCCTTGCAGAACTCAATCTCCTTCTTTGTTTCTTTTTTATCTTTTTCTTGCAGCACTCGCAGCCTTCATTCATTCAAGTTTTTGAGATGCAGTCTCGCTGTCACCCAGGCTGCAGTGCACTGGCCTGACCACGGCTCACCGCAGCCTCGACCTCCTGAATCCAAGTGATGCGCTCATCTCAGCCTCTCCAGGAGCTGTGACTACAGATGTTTGCCATTGTGCTCGACTAACTTTTTTTTTTTTTTTTTTTTTTTTTTTTTTTAAGTAGAGATGAGGTGTCGCTATGTTGCCCGGGCTGGTCTCAAACTCCTGGGCTCAAGCAGTTCTCTCACCTAGCCTCGCAAGTGTTGAGATTATGGCGTGAGTCACCATGCCTTGCCCTCTTTGCTCTGTTCTGTTCTTCTCTTTTCTTTCTTTCTTTTTCTTCCTTCTTCTGTCTTTTATTCTCTTTCTTCTTTCTTTCTTCTCTTCCTTTCTTCATTTCTTTCCTCACTCTCTTTTTCACCTTCTCTTTCCATCTCTCTTTCTCTTTATATTTTTCTCTAGATTTTTAAAATTCTGTCTCTTTTCTCTATTTCCTTCCTCCCTCCCTCTCTGCTTTCTTCCCTCCCTCCTTCCCTTCCCCCATCTGTCTTTTTTCTCCACTCCCTCTCTCCCTTTCTCCCTTCGTCCCTCCCTCCCTCCCTCTGTCTGTCTTTGTGTGGATTCTGGAAGAGTCTCCTCATATCTCCCTGTGATACAGATGTGAGCCACTGCACCTGGCCAATGGAGTTTTTTTTTAAAATGCCATTTGAGTATATCAATCATTTAAGTCCAAGCCATTTGAATAAAAGCAGGTATAGGAAGATCACTCTGACCTTTTTGCTGGTTCTTAAAAGCAGGAGGCGAGATACACATGTGAGAGTTGTCCTCCCTGAACTGGAAGGAAAATGTCATTCTTTTCTAAATTATTATTAATTTTTTATAGACAAATTCACTTTGTCATCAGGGCTGGAGTACAGTGGCACAATCTCGGCTCACTGCAACCTCCACTTCCCAGGTTCAAATGAATCTCGTGCCTCAGCCTCTCAAGTAGCTGGGATTACAGGTGTGTGCCACTATGCCTGGCTAATTTCTTTTCCTTTTTTTTTTTTTTTTTTTTTTGTATTTTTAGTCGAGATGGAGTCTCACCATGTTGCCCAGGCTGATCTCGATCTACTGGCCTCAAGTGATCCACCGACCTCAGCCTGCCAAAGTGCTGGGATTATAGGCATGAGCCAGCTCACCTGGACCTTACATTCTTATTCTGCACACATTGGCCATTGCGGGCATCATTCCTCACCTGAGTGAACATATCCATGCATTCCCAATACTTGTATCCTGGGAGACCTTGGTTTGGAATTTGGAGTAGAGAGACCAAGGGTTTGCAGTCATACTTGCAAAATATTTATTTATTGTACTAACTTTCTTCTTTGTAAAAGCCCTTGCAAGACTGTTAAATGTGTGTCTGAGCTTGGGTTTGGATTTTTTAGTCCAGAGATCTCTAGTCCTTTTGAAGCTGTGAGTATGAGGATATTTGTGTTTCTTGAGAAGGTCTAAGAGTTGCCATCGGTGTGGTGGCAGGGTGTGTTGTACTTAGAGACCTCGTCAGAATGAAAAACCCATTTGGCCTCCATCTCTTATAAAACTACTTTCATCAGCTACATTAAAATGCCACCAGTGTCATACTACATTCTCATAAATACTAGGAATCAACCGATGACTTTCTCATCCAGGTATTTGCAGGCTTTGGCAATGCAGCAGTACACAAAACAGGTCACATTCAAGGTAATCTTGATGTTAAATTTTGGAGCCAGAGTACAAGCAAATATATAAACACTAGAAAGAAAAGGAAATGCAGGGAAGAATAAACGCTATGAGGAAGAGTATAGTTGAGCAGGGTATTGGAAATAGATGCTCAGTGCTGCAAAGAAAAATTAGCACTGAGACAAAGGATTTTTCAGCAATGCAATTTTTACTTCCTGGACTGCAGGAAGGGTACTCTCACTAGCCATCTTGCCACGAGAGTATAATGAACAAAGGAAAACACACAAATTTATCCTTTATGCATTTGAGGTCGTCCTTACTGCTGTGTCTGATCTCCATTGGCTGGAGACAGACCTCACAATTTAAACTAAAACCCAATTGGCTAACAACTTAAAACTTTTCTAAACAGGTAAAAGCAATGGAGAGCTGAGATATGCCTGTGAGCACATCCAGTACAGATATCTTGGTTAAAGTACAAGGACATAGAATGTACTATGTGCCTGTAAGCATGGCATGTGTAACAGCTACATAGGATAGGGCTTAACAAAGTTATTAGCACACTTAGTCTTTAACAAGAAAGGAAACTTTAAAAAGGAAGTTTTCTACTTCCCACACAGAGGTATAGACAGATAGGATTAACCCAATCAACCTGTGCAGTGCACAGCATATACTCACTTTTGACCACTTTACCTTTTTAGGAAATAAAATCATCACAGAAATCAAGACACAGCCTTTCTGTACATTTCAGATTCTCCTAAAACAGAAGAGGGCTTGGAACGCTTGCTGAGGAATCATCCAAGCATTTCTTTCTGTCATAACAAGAGCAATTCCAGTTTGCTTCATGAGAGCTTGTTTTTCTCACTGTATTTGGTTTTCAGGTTGCAAGATTTGTCAAAACTTGATGGTTATTTCTGTTTTCAAGGGCAATTTGATCTGAATTTTCTTCCAGTCCATTCACTTCTATCTGGTTTGGGTTCCAATATCTTAATCTTTTATCCAAGAAAACCCTTCCATATAAGGACCATGAGTTCCTTGATTTGTCTTTAGCCCACTACTACTTTTCTGAATTCAGAATAAAAGCTGATTATTATTTATTGTTATAATTTTGAGACAGAATCTCGCTCTGTCACCCAGCCTGGAGTGCAGTGGCGTGATCTCGGCTCACTGTGACCTGTGCCTCCCAGGATCAAGCGATTCCTGCCTCAGCCTCAGGAGTAGCTGGGATTACAGGTGCCCGCCACCACACCTGGCTAATTTTTGTATTTTTAGTAGAGGCAGAGTTTTGCCAGCTTGGCCAGGCTGGCCTTGAACCCCTGGCCTCAAGTGATCTGCGTGCCTGGGCCTCCCAAAGTGCTAGGATTATACCAGTCTTGGACCTTGACAGTTATTTTGACCTAACATTGGTGATAATTTTTCTCCACCTCACCCAAGAAGATGGCGGACTGGAACTCTTTTTACTTAGATTGACCAGTCTTCCCAGCAACACTGGAGGGGAGTCATTTACTGTCTGCAGAGAAAGAGACAGGTGCAAAGAGTCAACTTACCAGCTGGAAACTGGGACCAGTATCAAGTGCTTACTCTGACATTCAGCCCTTGCTCCACCTCTTGACCCTTTGCATGCCTGCATCAACCAGTGGATCTGTTGGGCTCAGAGCGTGTGACAGAGGGGCTCATGGTGTTGCCTTTGGCTTCCTGAAATCCCTCCCTTTCCCCTTGCAGTGCTTCCACACAGGACTTTGAGTGTGTAGTCAGGGCAGTTTACATCCCTGTGTGAAAATGCTGAATGTTCAGTGAGCCTTGGTCAAAAGTTTTCCTAGGCTCATTAGTGAAGAAACAACAATTACTCACTGGCTGTTGCTGGGTTTGTGAAAAAAGAATGTATACCCTAGAGGCTGGGCCCAAAGGGAAAAGAGGACTTTCAGCATTGAGTAAAATCGGCCATTTTTAAAATGAGCCTTGGGAACCCAGCATAACTGGTCCCTCTGTGCGCAATTTCTCCATCCCAATAATGAATTCCATGGACAACCTAAGTGGCCCATGACAGTTTCATCTCATTGCACTTCCCTGCCAATTCTCAGAAACTCGCAGACAGCCCCTGGAGGGAACTTCTAATTACAGGAACACAATCTTCTTGTCTGAGTCTTGTTTTCAGTTCTTAGACATTCTCCAGCAGGGACCATCTCTGTCTTGTGTAACATTTGGGTAACATCCAATCCACTCAGGAATTCTTCCCTGCTAGGGAACCTGCTATATACACCCAATGAGTATCAGCTAAGTCCCTTACATTTTTAATTAGTTTTTTGGGAAGAAAGATGAATAAGACAGAGTACTGCCCTTCAGGGAGTAAAGGTCTAGGAGAAGAGAGATATCAACAGTAAATAAGATACCTAGTATGGCAGGTGAATGCATTTGAGAGGTCCCAAATGGGGAGTATGTTGAACTTGGGGCCATCAAGAAAATCTAAGTAGAAGAGATGATGCAAGTTAAGTTTAGAAGGATTATTAAAAGTTCAGGAACAGAATCAAATAAGCATGCTAATCCTGAGTGCAAAGGCACTGTGAAAAATGACAGTAGTTAAATTCTGTAGATAAAAGACAATCTTTGGAGTAAGAGGCAGACTTGAAAGGTAATATGGGACAGATTATAGAACACACTTTTTTTTTTTTTTTTT
>NW_016107578.1:1505976-1512224 GCF_001604975.1 Cebus imitator | reverse complement strand
TTTTTGAGACACAGTCTCACCCTGTTGCCCAGGCTGGAGTACAGTGGCAAAATCATGGCTCACTGCAGCCTCGACCTCCCAGCCCAAGTGATCCTCTTGCTTCAGCCTCCTGAGTAGCTGGGACTACAGACACATGCCACCGTGCCTGGCTAATTTTTGTATTGTTTGTAGAGATGGGGCTTTGCCATGTTGCTCTGGCTGGTATCAATCTCCTGAGCTCAAGCAATCCTCCCCTCTGGTCCTCCCAAAATGCCGGAATGAATGACATGCATGAGCCACTGCACCCAGCCTGATTCCAGGTCTTCTAGACAAACTCTTTCAACCAACTGCCAATTGGAAAAACTTCAAATCTGCGTATGACGTGGAAGCCCCACTTCCAGTTGTCCTACCTTTCTGGACTGAACCATTGTACATCTTACATGTACTGATTGATGTTTCCCGAAAATGTGTAAGACCAAGCTGTAGCCCGACCACTTTGGGGGCACATGTTCTCAGGATCTCCCGGGGCTGTGTTATGGGCCATTGGCCACTCATATTTGGCTCAGAATAAATCTCCTCAAATGTTTTACAGAATTTGATTCTTTTCACCAACATAATATAAGAACCAACATAATATTAGTTCATACTATAGATGCATCACAAGTCAAGTCAGAAAACGCAAATTATGTAAAAAAATGGTACTTAGGAAACTAGAAAACTTAAAAAAATTATTATACTTTAAGTTCTGGGGTACATATGCAGAACATGCAGATTTGTTACATAGGTATACACATGCCATGGTGGTTTGCTGCATCCATCACCCCATCATCTACATTAGGTATTTCTCCAAATGCTATCCCTCTGCAATCCTCCCACCCCTTACTATCCCTCCCCAGTCCCCCACCCTCTGACAGGCCCCAGTGTGTAATGTTGCCCTTCCTGTGTCCATGTGTTCTCATTGTTCAACACCTACTGATGAGTGAGAATATGCAGTGTTTGATTTTCTGTTCTTGTGTCAGTTTGCTGAGAATGATGGTTTCCAGCTTCATTCATATCCCTGCAAACTCATCCTTTTTATGGCTGCATAGTATTCCATGGTGTTTATGTATCACATTTTCTTTATCCAGTCTATCATTGATGGGCATTTGGATTGGTTCCAAGTCTTTGCTGTTGTGAACAGTGCCACAATAAACATACCTGTGCATCTGTCTTTATAATAGAATGATTTATAATCCTTTGGGTATATACCCAGTAATGGGATTGCTGGGTCAAATGGTATTTCTATTTCTAAATCCTTGAGGAATCACCACACTGTCTTCCACAATGGTTGAACTAATCTACACTCCCACCAACAGTATAAAAGTGTTCCTATTTCACCACACCCTCTCCAGCATCTGTTGTCTCCTGATTTTTTAATGATCACCATTCTAACTGACACTCCTAAGTTTTCTTATAAAAACATTACAACTTGTACCAAACTCTAAATGCATTCGACTTTGTTGGTGTATCTTCTGGATCAATCTTCACATTTGGTTTTGAATAAACCTTTATCAAATCATTTCTGCTTTGCAGACTTAATTTCAGTTAACAATTAATTCCCCCAGACAAAACTATGTGACTCTGAAGAAAAGTTTTAAATTAATTTTCTGGCTGTGTGCGGTGGCTCATACCTGTAATCCCAATACTTTGGGAGGCCGAGGTGGGCAAATCACTTGAACCTAGGAGTTTGAGACCAGCTGGCAACATGGTGAAACCCCATTTCTACACACACAAAAATACAGAAATTAGCTGGGAATGGTGGCACATGCCTGTAGTCCCAGCTACTTGGGAGGTTGAAGTGGGAGGATCACCTAAGCCCAGGGAGGTAGAGGCTGCAATGAGCCATGATCTCACCACTGCACTCCAGCCTGGGTGACAGAGCAAGACCCTGTCTCAAAAAAAAATCAATTTAATGTGAGAAACACGCTCACCCATCCAAATTCAAATAATGGACTTAGAGGCATGAAGAACAGTGAAAGTGAGACTTTTAACAGTGGTCTTGCAAGATCGGGTGTCTGGTGGGCAGGCACATCTGGGGCAGTTGCAACAGGTGATTAATCTCCTAGCACACAAGTTTCTTGCCCAGTTCCTCATTGGCTGAGTACCACATGATTACAATTTTCCCAGGTGTTGCCTAGGTTTTATTATCCCCCCTTATAAGGTTATACCCTCATCCCCTTTCCCACTTAAATTTTGATCCCAGTAATGAAACTTTCTTCCCTTTTATGGGCTGACCCCTCTCTACATTCTGTTCACTTACTGTTACCTTCTAGGTGCATGAGCTGTGTGGTTCATGGACCTCTTAAAATGTTTTCTGACCAATTTCCTTCTCTTTTTCTATTTATTCCCCTTGGTCTCATTTTCATCTAAACCCTTTTGGTTCTCAAATCGCTCTAGAAGTTGTTTACTTTCTTCCTCATAGGAGAATGAGTTTAATTTGGTTTCTAATAGAAGCAGGTTATTTCACTGGTAAGTCATGGACATTTGTTTATTAACAGCTGTTTCAATTAATCTCTGTGCCAGTCCCCTCACACATGGGATAATACAACATCCCACTGCTGTTAAGACTCTTGCCACAATTATAAGAGATGTAAGTACTGAAGCTACCATGCCTTTCCATTTTCCTAACCAACCAATTCCAGCATTTTCTGCCAGTTTGTTAGCTAGAGTTGTCAGTCCTTGTAAAGGTTTTGTGAAGCTCCCATCTGGGACGGTATTGTTGGAAATGAAAGTACAACATTTCCCACCCAGCATAATACATATGCCCTCTTTTTCTGCTAGTATCATGTCTAACACAAACCTGTTTACCCAGGCCATTCGGCTGGTGGCATCTGTCTACCCACCCCTTTGAGGGTGTCCCGAATATAAGTGATGAATCTCTGTTGATTATAATAGATTTACTTAATCCAATCCAGATTCTTTTTTTTTTTTTTTTTTAAGACAGAGTTTTACGCTCATCACCCAGTCTGGAGTGCAATGGTGTGATCTCGGCTCACCACAACCTCCAGCTCCTGGTTTCAAGCAATTCTCCTGCCTCAGCCTCCTGAGTAGCTGGGACTACAGGTATGCACCACCACACTCAGCTAATTTTTGTATTTTTAGTAGAGACAGGGTTTTTCATGTTGGTCAGGCTGGTCTTGAACTCCTGACCTCAGGTGAATAGCCCACCTTAGCCTCACAAAGTGCTGAGATTACAGGCATGAGCCACCGCACCCGGCCCACATTCTTACTAACAGTTCATCACCAGAAGAGTGCTGATTCAAACTCAGCAGCTATTTGATTTCAGGCTGCTTAAATTCATTAGGTACTCCCCTAGGAACTCCTATAAAGGCAACATATTGGGATCAAAAGAATTGGTCAAATTTCTCCAGTTTTTGTGGCCATGTGTATTTTCAGATATCTTATGAAATGCCAGGGTGAAGGGAATGGCCAATTGAACTAAACCACAAGTCCCACCGGTCCAATCAGATAGTAACAGGTTACAAAATTTCCTTTTCCCACAATAACATTAAACATCAGCCCAAGGTATATGGAGAGCTGAGTAACTGCCATTCCTTGACTCACCAGTGACGTTTAGGTTATAGGTACAAGTGGAGAGTTCTCCCACGGGCTTATTGAGCTCTGTCCCCTGCCTAGAGAGGCAAGAGGAGTGCTTCAGATTCCCTACAGAGAATGAAGGGATTGCTCTGGGATCTGACCTCCGCAATATAGGAAAGAGCAACGACAGACTCTTACAAGTCTCATTTCCCCATGCATCCTTGTCCTGGTATAGAGCCAACATGCATGCATTCCTTCAGGATTGGTATCCCATCCTAGGGGAAATGGAAACACCTGTGCCTGAGGTCGTCCCGCAGCACAAATGCAGCATGTAATGAAGGCTTGTACCAAAAATTTGACCCATTCAACCTAGGCATTCAAATCTGAGGAGAGGGTCTGAGGGTCTGAGAAGACAGTCTGAGGAGAGGGTCTGAGGAGAGGATCAGAAGGTCTGAGGAGAGGGTTGGAGGTGAGGGTCTGAAGGTCTGAAGAGAGGGTCTGAGGTGAGGGTCTAAGAGGAAGATCTGTGTGTCTGAGGAGAGAGTCTGAGGAGAGGATCTGAGAGGATGATCTGAGGGTCTGAGAGGAGGGTCTGAGGGTCTGAGGAGTGGGTCTGAGAGGAGAATTTGTGGGTCTGCAAAGAGAATCTGAAGATCTGAGGAGACGGTCTGAGGAGAGGATCAGAAGTTCTGAGGAGAGGCTCTGAGGAGAATGTCTGGATTTCTGAAGAGAGGTGAGGGTCTGAAGGTCTGAAGAGAGGGTCTGAGGTGAGGGTCTGAGAAGAAGATCTGTGTGTCTGAGGAGAGAGTCTGAGGAGAGAGCCTGAGAGGATGATCTGAGGGTCTGAGGAGAGGGTCTGAGGGTCTGAGGAGAGGGTCTGAGACGAGAGTTTGTGGGTCTGTGAAGAGAACCTGAAGATCTGAGGAGACGGTCTGAGGAGTTCAGGTGTGAGGAGAGACTGAGGAGAATGTCTGAATTTCTGAAGAAAGGATCTGAGAGGAAGATCTGAAGATCCAAGGAGCAGGTCTGAGGGTCTGAGGGGAGCGTGTGTGGTTCTGAGGCATGGTCTGAGGAGAAGGTCTGAAGGTCTTGCCGGGCGCGGTGGCTCAAGCCTGTAATCCCAGCACTTTGGGAGGCCGAAGCGGGTGGATCACGAGGTCAAGAGATCGAGACCATCCCGGTCAACATGGTGAAACCCCGTCTCTACTAAAAATACAAAACATTAGCTGGGCATGGTGGCGTGTGCCTGTAATCCCAGCGACTCAGGAGGTTGAGGCAGGAGAATTGCCTGAGCCCAGGAGGCGGAGGTTGCGGTGAGCCGAGATCGCGCCATTGCACTCCAGCCTGGGAAACAAGAGCGAAACTCCGTCTAAAAAAAAAAGGAAGGTCTGAGGAGAGGGTCTCTGGGGAGGGTCTGAGAGTGTGAGAAGAGAGTCTCAGTGGAGAATCTAATGGTCTGTGGAGAGGTTCTGAGAGGAGGGTCTGAGGGTCTGAGGAAGGGGCCTGACAGGAGGGTCTGAGCAGAGGGTGTGTGGAGAGGGTCTGAAGATCTGAAGACAGGGACTCAGGATAGTGTCTGAGGTGAGGGTCTGAGGCAAGGAACTGAGAGCAGGGTGTGAGGAGAGGGTCTGAAGGGAGGGTGTGTGGTTTTGAGGCATGGTCTGAGGAGAGAGTCTGAGGGTCTGAGGAGACGGTCTGAGGAGAGGGTCTGAAGGTCTGAGGAAAGGGTCTGAAGATCTGAGAAGAGGGTCGGAGAGGAGGACCTGTGGGTCTGAGGAAAGGGTCTGCGGGGAGTCTGTAGGTCTGAGAAGAAGATCTGATGAGAGGATTTGAGGGTCTGAAAAGAGGGTCTGAGAGGAGGGTCCAAAGGTCCATGCAGCAGGTCTGAGGGTCTGAAGGAAGAGTCTGAGAGGAGGATCTGAGGGACTGAGGGTCTGAGGAGAGGGCGTAAGGAGGGGGTGTGAGAGGTCTGAATGTCTGAGGAGACGGTCTGAGGAAAGAATCAGAAGACCTGAGGAGACGGTCTGAGGAGAGGATCAGAAGGTCTGAGGAGATGGTCTGAGGAGAGGATCTGAGGGTCTCAGGAGAGGGTCTGAGGGGAGGTTCTCAAGGGAGGGTCTGAGGGGAGGTTCTCAAGGGAGGGTCTGAGGGTCTGAGGATAGGGTCTGAAGGGAGGATCTGAGGGTCTGAGGAGAGAGTATGACAGGAGGATCTTAGGGTCTGAGAGGAGAGTCTGAAGGTCTGTGGAGAGGGTCTGAGGTGAGGGCTGAAAGTCTGAAAAGACAGTCTGAGGAGAGGGCCTGATAAGAGGGTCTGAGAGGCTGAAGAGAGAGTCTGAAGGTCTGAGGAGATGATCTGAAGAGGATCAGGTCTGAGGAGAGGGTCTGAAGTGAGTGAATGTCTAAAGAGAGGGTCTGGATTCCTCGCGTCAGCGGCCTGCGCAGGGCCCTTGGGGCGAATTGCGGCGCGCTCCGGGGCGACCGCCCTCTCTCGTGGGGAGGGGCGACGGGCCGGCGGCGGGGGCCGGGGCGAGCGCGCCTGCGCGCTGGGCGGCCTTTTCACGTGTCGGGAGGGCCGTATCGCGGGTCTCTCCTTGCCACGGTGCGCCAGAGCGGAGTACGAGTCTGAGGCTGAGGGAGTCATGGCAGGACAGGCGTTTAGAAAGTTTCTCCCACTCTTTGACCGAGTATTGG
>NW_016107578.1:1501373-1505413 GCF_001604975.1 Cebus imitator | reverse complement strand
AGAATCTGAGGAGAGGGTCTGAGAAGAGAGTCTGAAGTTCTGAGGGGATGGTCTGAGGAGAAGGTCCAAAGGTCTGAGGAGAGAGTCTCAGAGGAGAATCTGTGGGTCTTAAGAGAGGATCTGAGGGGAGAGTCTGTAGGTCTGAGAAAAGAGTCTGAGGAGAGGATTTAAGGGTCTGAAAAGAGGGTCTGAGAGAAGGGTCCGAGATCCAAGCAGCGGGTTTCAGGGTCTGAGGAGAGATGGAGAGGAGAGACTGAGGGTCTGAGGAGAGGGTGTGAGGTGAAAGTCTGAGGGCAGGGTCTGAGGGTGTGAGGAGAGGGTCTGAGGGGAGGGTCTGAGAGTCTGAGAAGAGAGACTCAGTGGAGAATCTGAGGGTCTGTGGAGAGGGTCTGTGTGGAGGGTCTGAGGGCCTGAGGAGAAGGTCTGAGAAGAGGGTCTGAAGTTCTGAGAAGACAGTCTGAGGAGAGGGTCTGAAGGTCTGAGGAGATGATCTGAGGAGAGGATCAGGTTTGAGGAGAGAGTCTGAGGTGAGCGAATATCTAAAGAGAGGGTCTGAGGAAATGTTCTGAGGGGAGGATCTTAGGGTCTCAGGAGAGGGTCTGAGAGAAGGGTCTGAGGATCTGAGGAGAGGGTCTGAAAAGAAGGTATGAAGGTCTGAGGAGAGGGTCTGAGGAGGATCTGTGGGTCTGAGGAGATGGTCTGAGGGGAGGGTCTGTAGATCTGAGAAGAGGGTCTGAGGTGATTTGAGGGTCTGAAAAGAGGGTCTGAGAGGAGGGTCTGAAGGTCCAAGCAGCTGGTTTGAGGGTCTGAGGAGAGGGTGTGAGGAGAAGATCTGACTGGAGGGTCTGAATGTGTGAGGAGAGGGTCTGAGAGGATGGTGTGTGGATCTGAGGAGTCAGTCTGAGGAGAGGATCAGAATGTCTGAGGAGATGGTCTGAGGTGAGGGTGTGAAAGTCTGAAGAGAGCGTCTGAGGAGAGAATCTGAGAGGAAGATCTGTGAGCCTGAGGAGAGGTTATGAGGAGAGGGCCTGAAGGTCTGAGGAGAGAGTCTGAGGAGAGGGTCTGAAGGTCTGAGGAGAGGGGCTGAGGTCTGAGGAGAGGGTCTGAGGGGAGGGTCTTAGGGTGTGAGGAGAGGGTCTGAGGGGAGGGTCTTAGGGTGTGAGGAGAGGGTCTGAGGGGAGGGTCTGAGGATGTTAGGAGAGGGTCTGAGGAGAGGGGCTGAGGTCTGAGGAGAGGGTCTGGGGGGAGGGCGTGAGGGTCTGAGGAGAGGGTCTGAAGGGCTGGGGAGAGGGTCTGAGGTGAGTGTCTGAATGTCTGAAGAGAGGGTCTGAGAAGAAGGTCTGAGGGGAAGGTCTGAAAGGAAGATCTGTGGGTCTGAGGAGAGGGTCTGAAGGTCTGAGGAGAGGATCTGAGGAGAGGGTCTGAGAGGAGGTCTGAGGTCTGAGGGGAGCGTTTAAGGATCAGAGGAGAGGGTCTGTAGGTCTGAGAAGGGAGCCTAATGAGAGGGTCTGAGGGAAAGGTCTGTGGGTCTAAGGAGAGGGTCTGAGGAGATGGGCTGAAGGTCTGAGGAGAGAATCTGAGGAGCTGAGGAGAGGGTCTGAGGTGAGGATTTGAGGGATTGAGGAGAGAATATGATGGGAGGCTCTTAGGGTCTGAGGAGAGGGTCTGAGGATCTTAGGTGAGGGTCTGAGGAAAGGGTATGTGGTTCTGAGGCATGGTCTGAGGAGAGGGTCTGAAGGTCTGAGGAGAAGGTCTGAGGAGCGAGTCTGAGGGGAGAGTCTGAAGGTCTAAGGAGAAGGTCTGAGAAGAGGGTCTGAAGGTCTGAGGAGACAGTCTGAAGAGAGGGTCTGAAGGTCTGATGAGAGGGCCTGAGGGGAGAGTGTGAAGGTCTGAGAAGAGGGTCTGAGGGTGTGAGGAGAGGGTCTGAGAGGAGAATCTGTGGGTCTGAGGAGACGATCTGAGGAGAGGATCTGAAGGTCTGAGGAGACAGTCTGAGGAGAGGGTCTCAGAGTAGGATCTGTGGGTCCCAGGTGAGGGTCTGACGGGAGGGTCTGAGGGAGTGAGGAGAGGATGTGAGGGGAGGGGCTGAGAGTCTGAGGACAGAGTCTGAGAGGAGGATCTGTGGGTCTGAGAAGAGGATCTGAGAACAGAATTTGAAGATCTAGAAAGAGGGTCTGAGAAGAGGGTCCAAAGTTCCAAGCAGCAGGTCTGAGAGTCTGAGGGGAGAGTCTAAACATGTGAGGAGAGGGTCTGAGAGGCAGGTATGTGGGGTGAGGGGAGGGTGTGAAGGTCTGAGGAGACAGTCTGAGGAGAGGATCAGAAGGTCTGAGAAGGTCTGAGGTGAGTGTCTGAATGTCTGAAGAGAGGGTCTGAGGAGAGGGTCTGAGGGAAGAATCTGAGGGGAGAGTCTGAGGGTCTGAGAAGAGAGTATGATGGGAGGATCTTAGGGTCTGAGAGGATGGCCTGCAGGTCTGAGAAGAGGTTCAGAGGATGTGAGGATAGAATAAGAGGAGAGGGTTTGACTGGAGGGTGTATAGTTCTGAGGCATGGTCTGAGGAGAGGGTCTCAGGAGAGGGTCTGATAGGAGAATCTGAGGGTCTGAGGAGAGGGTATGAGGGGAGGATCTGAGGGTCTTAGGAGAGGGTCTGAGGAAAGGGTATGTGGTTCTGAAGCATGGTCTGATGAGAGGGTCTGAAGGTCTGAGGAGAGGGTCTGAGGAGAGGATCTTAAGGTCTGAGGAGAGGTCTGAGAGGAGGGTCTGAGGATGTGAGGAGAGGGTCTGAAGGGAAGGTCTGAGAGTTTGATGAGAGAGGCATAGTGGAGAATCTGAGGGCCTGTGGAAATGGTCTGAGTGGAGAGTCTAAGGGTCTGAGGAGAGGGTCTGAGGGGTGGGTCTGAGGGTCTGAGGAGAGGGTCTAAGGGAGGGTCTGAGGGGAGAGTCTAAGGGTCAGAGGAGAGGGTCTGAAGGTCTGAGGAGAGGGTCTGAGAGGAGGGTCTGTGAGTCTGAGGAGAGAGTCTGAGGGAAGTGTCTGTGGGTCTGAGAAGAGGGTCTGAGGAGAGGGTCTGAGGAGAAGGTCTGAGGAGAGGGTTGTGAGGGGAGGGTGTGAGGGGAGGGTCTGAACGTGTGCGTAGAGGGTCTGAGAGGAGAGTATGTTGATCTGAAGAGACGGTCTGAGGAAAAGATCAGAAGGTCTGAAGTGAGGATCTGAAAGTCTGAAGAGAGTCTGAGGAGAGGACCTGAGAGGAGGATCTGTGGGTCTCAGGAAAGAGTCTGAGGCAGGAGTCTGAAGGTATGAGGAGAGGGTCTTAAGGGAGGGTCTGAGGTCTGGGAGAGGGTCTGAGGCAAGGATCAGAGAATCTTAGAAGAGTCTCAGTGGAGAATCTCAGGGTCTGTGGAGAGGGTCTGAATGGAGGATCTCAGGGGCTCAGCAGAGGGTCTGAGGTGAGGGTCTGATGGGAGGGACTGAGGGTCTGAGGAGAGGATCTGAGAGAAGGTGTGTGGTTCTGAGGCATGGTCTGAGGAGCGGGTCTGAAGGTCTGAGGAGATGGTCTGAAGATCTGAAGAGAGGGTCTGAGGCTACGGTCTGAAGGTCTGAGGAGAGGGTCTGAGGGGTGGGTCTGAGGGTGTGAGGAGAGATCTGAGAGGAGGATCTGTGGGTCTGAGGAAGGGGTCTGAGGCGAGGGTCTGTAGGTCTAAGAAGAGGTTCTGAGGAGAGGATTTGAGAGTCTGAAAAGAGGGTCTGAGAGGAGGGTCCAAAGGTCCAAGCAGTGGGTTTGAGGATCTGAAGAGAGTCTGAGAGGAGGGCCTGAGTGTCTGAGGAGAGGGTGTGAGGAGAGGGTCTGAGAGGAGGGTATGTGGGTCTGAGGAGAGGATCAGAAATTCTGAGGACAGGCCGGGCGCGGTGGCTCAAGCCTGTAATCCCTGCACTGTGGGAGGCCGAGGCGGGTGGATCACGAGGTCAAGAGATCGAGACCATCCTGGTCAACATGGTGAAACCCCGTCTCTACTAAAAATACAAAAAATTAGCTGGGCATGGTGG
>NW_016107578.1:1476599-1500625 GCF_001604975.1 Cebus imitator | reverse complement strand
GCCTGTAATCCTAGCACTTTAGGAGGCCGAGGTGGGTGGATCACCTGAGGTCAGGAGTTCAAGACCAGCCTGGCCATCATGGTGAAACCCCATCTTAAAAAAAATAAAGTAAAAATTTAAATATATATATATGTATATGTATATAGGATATTGTTAAATATTGAACCTTCCTGGGTTCCCAAAAATTGGCTGTGATAACTTTGGATTTAGCTTAGTTTGTCCTTTCCTGTCTGTCTTTTTCATCCCTTTCAGGAAGTTCTCCTAGAACTAGAGACAAGATCAAATAGCTCTGTTTACATCTGTGTCATATCACGTGGGCCCTGTAACTGTATCTAATATCATCCACAACATTCAATTATTCAAAAACCATGATAGCAAAGTTCATACATATAATAATGAGAAACAGAGACAGGAAAGGAAGAGGCAGATAAATTTTATCGGTTGGACTGAGACGCATTTTAGGGTTTGACATCATTCCAGGTAAAGGTGTTTTTTTGTTTTGTTTTGTTTTTTAACACAGAGTCTCACTCTGTTGCCAGGCTGAAGTGCAGTGTGGCAATCTCACCTCATTGCAACTTCGCCTCCCACCCAGATTCAAGCAATTCTCCTGCCTCAGCTTCCCGAGTAGCTGGGACTACAGGCACGCACCACCACACCCAGCTAATTTTTTTTGTATTTTTAGTAGAAACAGGGTTTCACTATGTTGACCAGAACGGTCTCGATCTCCTGACGTGATCCGCCCACCTCAGCCTCCCAAAGTGCTGGGATTACAGGCTGAGTCACTGCGCCTGGCCAAAGATGTTCTTAAAATCACATCGTTGTTTCATCAACAGGTGCATTGCGCACCATCGACATGTGTGCTCAGCGATGGCCTGTGATTATGTGTGTTTCCCTAAACCTTGCTGATCAAAACTCAAAGTCCACCTAGGGCAAGGACAGGAGTGTATATATTTTTAATATATATATAATATATAAATTAAAAATTGATAAAAATTAATTGTAATTAATTAAAAATTAATTGAAAATATATTTTATATATTTAAATTTTTTGCCCAGACTGGAGTACAGTGGTGTGATCTTGGCTCACTAAAACCTCCGCCTCCCAAGTTCAAGCAATTCTCCTGCTTCAAACTCTTGAGTAGCTGGGACTACAGCCCCTCGCTATCACAACTGGCTAATTTTTTGTGGTTTTAGTAGAAACAGAGTTTAACTATGTTGACCAGGCTGGTCTCAAACTCCTGACCTCAAGTGATCTGCCCACCTCATCCTCCCAAAGTGCTGGGATTACAGGCATGAGCCACCCACCTGGCTGGAGTTATATACTAAATAAATTTAAATAAAGCCCACATATTTGAGTGAACACTTTGATAAAGCAAAGAAGTCACAAAAGATAAGAATGATGAAAACTCTACCACATAAATGGGATATTAAAATGCTGTCTGATTATGAACTATCAACTTTTGAGTATCCAGATTAAGTAGTCCCAGTGCTTATAGAGTATATATAAATACTGTAAATTGAGGGAATCTATAGCACTGTGTTAGACTAAAACAAAGTATATTTGACTGCTCTTTAATTGCCCTAAATTAAGATAATTATTTTTTCTTAAAAGGAGAAGGATTTTTTCATTCTACATTTCATCCTAAAACATTAGGTCATGTTTTACTCTGTAGCCTATATATTATAATTATATATATATATGTTAGAGATCATGTGATATGGTTTGGCTCTTTGTCCCTACCCAAATCTCATCTCGAATTGTAATCCCCATGTGTTAGCGAGTAGGGGCCTGGTGGGAGGTGACTAAGTCATAGAGGCAGACTTCCCCCTTACTATTCTCGTGATAGCGAGTGAGTTCTCACGAGATCTGATGGTTTAAAAGCATGGCACTTCCCCTTTTTTCTCTCTCTCTCTCCTGCCACCACGTGTGACGTGTTTCCCCTTCACCTTTTGCCATGACTGTAAGTTTCCTGAGGCCTCCCCAGCCATGCAGAACTGTGAGACAATGAAACTTCTTTTCTTCACAAATTACCCAGTCTCAGATAGCTCTTTATAGTGATGTGAAAATGGACTAATACATTATGAATAATCTCTAGTGTCTTGGTCTTCTAACATTCTTCAGTTGAATATCTGTAAAGTATGGACAACAAGAGGTGAATAACATAAAACTCAGAGAGTTCTAAGAAAATTGGGTTAGTCTCAACTGAGACATATTGCTGAGGGTGTGTGGTTCTCAAATGCGATCATTTTACTTGCTTGTGGAAGTGGTTTGGATACAAATTGTTTGTACCCAAAATGTAGGCACTGTGCTGGGTGCTGGTTTATTTGTTTCCTTCTTCCAAAGCCTCTTTTTTTCTTAAAAGGTGTCCAAGCTACACAGAGCCACAGAATCTAACAGTTGTCTCAGAATTCCTCTTTATGGGACTCATGGATGATCCAGAACTGCAGCCCATCCTCACTGGGCTGTTTCTGTCCATGTACCTGGTCACGGTGCTGGGGTTGATTCCATGTCTTTGCTGTTGTGAATGGTATTGCAATGAACATACACGTGCATGTGTCTTTATGATAGAACGATTTCTATTCCTTTGGCTGTAAATTCTAAGTGGTAAAAAATAACTGTTTAACAACAAATTATATGGCATTGACGGATAGTTTATTTGAAGTAGATATTTGAAGAAATCATGTTGCCTGGTGCTACAAAAACTCTTTTGTAACTTACGCATTTGAGGTTGAACAACTTTATCATCTGAACCATCACTCATGTTTTTAAATGTCCTCATTTCTTGACATATCCAAGTTCATCCAAATATCTGGCTATGAGAGCCACTCGTCAGCATTCGTAAGTTTTCCAGGAGATTTCAGACAAAACCAAGCTTGAGAACCAATTATATGAATCCTCACACATAGTCTACCTAAATAGATTTCATCAATGCAATTTGTACCAAAATTACACATGAACTGTGGGAAGGGATGTAAATTTGAAATAGAGCAGGTCCCTACTAAACATTCTCAATAGGTTCTTGTAAACTGTAACTTTAAGTAAAATGAGGTATACTAAATGAAGCCAAGTTTTTTTGCTCATCAACATTATAATGAAACAACATTATTCAAGGACCTGCCATATATCCTTCCCTTAATGTCACAGTTTCCAAGAATCCATTAATCATGTTACATGTTTAAGTGATGATTTCCTGCACATAAAAGGAGAGTTGGGACCAGGGTGCAGTGGCTCACGCCTATAATCCCAGCACTTTGGGAGACTGGGGCGGGCGAATCACGAGGAAAGGAGTTTGAGACCAGCCTGGCTAAAATGGAGAAACCCCATCTCTACTAAAAACACAAAAAATAAGCTGGGCATGGTGGCGGATGCCTGTAATCCCAGCTACTCAGGAGGCCGAGGCAGGAGACTCTCTTGAACCCGCAAGGCGGAGGTTGCAGTGAGCCAAGATTCTGCCACTGCACTCCAGCCCAGACAAGAAGTTGAGACTCTGTCTCAAAAAAAAAAAAAAAAAAAAAAAGAAGGAAAATGAGAGTTGAGAGTCACCTGAATACCACGGTCATCACTCAGAAGCTAAAAGGAGGCTGTCTAGGTATACTGGATTCAGTCACGATGTTTATGATGGACAAAGGATACTGGAATACCTACACATTCTAATTCAAGACATAACAAAGGAAGTAATATTTACGTATGAAACATAGACAAGAATGAAAACCTTGAAAAAATAAAAACGTGGCCAAGGAAGCAGGATTTGCAGTCTGTGATGTTTGATTTTGCTGCCTTTTCTAACCCACATAACAAAAAGGATGGATCAGACAAAGATATTTGACTATTCTGCTATGCAACCTCTGCAGGGCACTTTTGATGTCTGAGTTTCTCAGGCTGTAGATAAAGGGGTTCAGCATGGGAGTGACCACTGTGTACATCACTGAAGCCACCACACTCTTCCTGGGGGAAGATGACACTGATGACCCAAGGTACACTCCAAGGACTGTTCCATAAAATAAGCAAACAACCGCCAGGTGAGAGCTACAGGTGGAGAAGGCTTTATACTTCCCACTTGATGATGGAACTCTCAGAATGGAGGAAACAATTTTATAGTAAGAGAAAAAGATCCCTGAGATGGGAAGAAAACCAAATACCGCAGCAAATAAATTCATGACTAAGTTATTATTGACGAAGGTGTCAGAACAAGCAAGGGTGAGGAGTTGAGAAGGGTCACAGAAGAAATTAGAAATCTTTATATCTTTGAAGCAAGAAAATTGTAAGGCAATCAAATTGTGCACCTGGGATATTAAAAGGCTAAGAAAAACAGACACCAACACTAAGAAGCCACAGAGTCGTGGATTCATGATGACTGGGTAGTGCAGGGGGTGACAGATGGCCACAAACCGGTCATAGGCCATCACAGCCAGGAGCAGGTCTTCCATACATGCAAAAAAGATTGAAAAAGACATCTGTGTCAGGCAGCTTGCATAGGTGATGACTCTGCTATGAGTTTGAATGTTCACAATTGTCCTGGGGACGGTGGTGGAGGTGAAACCAATGTCAGCCAAGGACAGGTTCAAGAGGAAGAAGTACATGGGGGTGTGGAGGCGGGAGTCAGAGCTGATGGCCAGGATGATGAGCAGGTTCCCCAGCACGGTGACCAGATACATGGAGAGGAACAGCCCAGCGAGGATAGGCTGCAGTTCTGGAGCATCCGGGAGCCCCATCAGCAGGAATTCCAAGACACCTGTTAGATTTTGTAGTTCTGTGTAGCTAGGACACCTTTTAAAAAGAGAAGAGGATTAGAAAATAGGAAACAAGTAAACCAGCACCCACTACTGTGTCTATTCTTTGAATAAAAGCAATTCGCAAGTTTTCACATGTGAGGACCATACCCACTCAGCAGGATTTCTCAACTGTGACAAACTCAGTTTTCTAAGAACTCTTTCATGATTGATTTTTGTGTTAGTCACCTGTTTCTCTGCACATCTACTTTAGAGACTCTTGACTAAACAATGTGAGAAGAGCAAAAATAGTACAGATAACAAATATATCATCACAGTAAAATACAGCCTACTTTTTTCAGAAAAAAAGTAAAGAGTAGGGCCGGGCGTGGTGGCTCACACCTGTAATCCCAGCACTTTGGGAGGCCAAGGCGGGCAGATCACCTGAGGTCAGGAGTTCAAGACCAGCCTGGCCAACATGGTGAAACCCTGTCTCTACTAAAAAATACAAAAAATTAGTTGGATGTGGTGGAAGGCACCTGTAATCCCAGCTACTTGGGAGGCTGAGGCAGGGAGAATTGCTTGAATCCAGGAGGCGGAGGTTGCAGTGAGCCGAGATCGCACCACTGCACTCCAGCCTGGGTGACAGAGTGAAACTTGATCTCAAGAAAAAATAAATTTAAAAAAAAGGCCTGAAGAATTAGAAATGAAAGAAACTCAGTCATTCCTTTCAAAACTCAGTGCATTCTTCTAATAGGACAAAAATAATATGTCCTGTCAGAGATGTAGGAAAGCCATATCTTCAGGTAACAGGACATTTAAGTTGAATGGTATGGAAATGACTAGCTTTAAAATATTAATAACAGTATATAAAACTTACTGTGCCTCTACTTTATGCATCCATCACATATAGGTCACCCAGGGACCATCTGTGATCTGTTTAATCTCGCTTGAACAGAGGGCAAGTTGTTAGACTGCCTGGTGTGAACATGGCTTCACCCCTTCCTACCACTTGAGCTGGTACAAGTTATATAAAAATGCTTTGGATCAGTCAAGATGTCATGTTCTGGGAGGCGGAGGTTGCAGTGAGCCGAGATTGCGCCACTGCACTCCAGCCTGGGCCGCAAGAGCAAAACTCTGTCTCACAAAAAAAAAAAAAAAAAAAAAAAAAAAATACGGTTTGTTTCTCTTTGGCATTCTTTCAATCTGCATATATTTACCAAAAATAGCAAAGTAGAATGCATTTTATAAGGTTAAAATATTTTACTGTGAAGACACTTAGCAATTATGATTCTATATCAAGACACTATTATTAAGTATATAACAGAAAGGACAAGAGAAAAGCAAGGAACAAAGCAATGGAAAATAATTTATCTACATTTCTTCTCTTCAATCTATTATAGTCTGTAAATATAAAGACAAAATACTCAATGAATAAATGATTATTTTAGTTTAAAATGTTTTGTATCTTTCTTCTTCTGTAAAATAATAATGTGTGCATTTATGACCTGCGGAAGATGATGCAGATGAAATGAAATATGCTGCATCCAAGACAGAGCTCAAAGCCTGGCATTTAGGAATCCCTCAGTAAGGGTCATGAGGTCACAGGGACTGCCATCTTCCTCCTCAGCCTCATCATCACATTGACAACCCTCTGGGAGTGCTTACAGAACAGCTAAAAGGAGCCTGCTTTAGGCTGTCACCGGTGAGCTATCCACGGAACGCTGAATCAGGGAGGAAAGTAAAACTTGGGATGAGATTTCTAAGTCCCCACCACAACCAAGAACATAAACTCCACAGTCCTCAGAGCTGCCATTTCGCACATTGGTGTACTCCCATCTGCCACCACACTGTCCTGTTTGTGCTCAGGATGAGGAAACAAGGCTCCCGGCCGTCCCTTAGCACTCACTGAGCTGTGCTTCCAGTCTGCTGGGCCATGACCATGGAGAGCAGGTCCGATGTCCTCCCCTCGTGGAGCATGATGGGGGCTCAGGCTCCGTCCTCAGGACTGGCAGGAAGACAGGGTCAGACATGAGCCTCTTGATGCAGATGACAGGTGTGGAGCCCACTGGACTGGAAGCTCACACTGCAGGGCTGGAAGCACAGGCTAAGTATTTACTATTAAATGTATGGCCTTGGGGGCTCAAGGCACAGAGCTCTTCATTAGCGAAATTTGTCCATGTTCCCCAGTCTCTAAGGACTTCTTCATATTAATGCAAGATGAGAAAATGAGTGTCCTTGGAAGATTTTAGAACTTTTCTCTTGTTAGAAGAAAGCTAATCTGTATGACTCACTTCTTTTATTTAGAGATCTATCTGCTTTTAATTTTCATTTTTTATTGTGGTAAATATACTGCATATAAATATAAAAATTAGAAATATAAATGATTTTATATAAAGTGTCAAATATAAACATTTTATAAGTTTAACCATTTTTTTAGCATACATTTCAATGGCGTTAAGTACATTCACATTGGTGTATAATCATCACCACCATCCATCTCCAGAAATTTTCTATCTTGCAAACCAGAAATTCAGTCCCCTTTGAACTTTATTCATTCCTCCATCTTACCAACCCCTTAGCATAATGTCTTCAGGGTTCATCCATGTTGTAGCATGTGTCGGAATTCTCTTCCTTTTCAAGGCTGAGTAATGTTCCATTGCACAAATGGTCCACATTGTTTTTATCCATTCATCTAATTGACACTTGGATTGCATCCCCTTTTTTGACTATTGTGAATAATGCTGATATGAAAGTAGGTGTACAAATATCTGTTCTAGTTCATGTTGTTAGGGTTTTTTTTGAGACAGAGTCTTGTTCTGTTGCCCAGACCGGAGTGCAGTGGCGAGATCTCGGCTCATTGCAACCTACGACTCCCTGGTTCAAGCAATTCTCCTGCCTCAGTCTCCCAAGTAACTGGGATTACAGGCATGTGCCACCACGCACAGCTAATTTTTGGTTTTTGTTTTTTGGGTTTTTTAGTAGAGACGAGGTTTCACCATGTTGGCCAGGATGGTCTTGATCTCCTGACCTCAGGTGATCCTCTCACCTCGGCATCCCAGAGTGCTGGGATTACAGGCATGAGCCACTGAACCTGGCCTTTAGGCTGACAGTTACAAGGGTGTATTGCGTGACTGCATGAAGTTCTTTATGCCAAAAAAAAAAAAATCTATTTCTATGCACTAAAACAGTTACAATTTAATTTTCAAAAGTGCCATTTAAAATAGCCATCACATTTTTTATTGATATGTAATCATTGCATATATTTATAGAGTACATGTGGTATTTTGATATAAACATACAATGTGTCATTGCAGATATTTAGAACATCCATCACTTCAAACATTTATCATTTCTTTTGCTTGGAAACATTTAAAATCTCTTCTAGCTATTTTGAAATATACAATAAATGGGCCAGGCACGATGGCTCACACCTGTAATCCCAGCACTTTGGGAGGCCAAGGCGGATGGATTACTTGAGGGCAGGTGTTCGAGGCCAGCCTGCCCAACATGGTGAAACCTCGTCTTTACTAAAAATACAAAAATTAGCCAGGTGTGGTGGCAGGTGCCTGTAATCCCAGCTACTCAGGAGGCTGAGGCAGAAGAATTGCTTGAACCCAGGAGGTGGAGATTGCAAAGAGCTGAAATCATGTCACTGTCACTGCACTCCAGCCTGGGTGACTAAGCGAGTCTCAAAATATATACATATATAAAATAAATTATTGTTAACTCTACTTACCCTACCGTGCTATCAAATATTAGAACTTATTCCTTCTATCTCACTGTATGTTGGTGTCCGTTAACCAAGCTGTCTTCACCCCCAATGCCCACTCACACACCCTTCTCAGCCGCTGGTAACCACCGCTCTTTTCTCTAATGCCATGAGATTCACATATTAGCTCTTACACATGAGTGAGAATGGGCAATATTTATCTTCCTGTGCCTGGCTTATTTCACTTTCCACTCATGTGGCTGCAGATGACAGGGTGTGATGCATTTTTGATGAATTACATTCCATTCTGTATACATATTACATTTTCTTTATAAAAACTGAAAATATAGCAAATTTTTTAAAAATTAGTCTCTGAATGTGAAGTTACAGGAATACTATTACCATGTTATTCATTTTTATTTTCCTTTTTATGTGTGCACGAGAGTGAAATAGGAGAAAAAAATTATAGGTGTATAAATATATGCTGCCTAAATGTACAATAAAAATTATTGTGGGGCCGGGCGCGGTGGCTCAAGCCTGTAATCCCAGCATTTTGGGAGGCCGAGGCGGGTGGATCGCGAGGTCAAGAGATCGAGACCATCCTGGTCAACACGGTGAAACCCCGTCTCTACTAAAAATACAAAACATTAGCTGGGCATGGTGGCGCGTGCCTGTAATCCCAGCTACCCAGGAGGCTGAGGCAGGAGAATTGCCTGAACCCAGGAGGCAGAGGTTGCAGTGAGCCGAGATGGCACCATTACACTCCAGCCTGGGTAACAAGAGCAAAACACTGTCTCAAAAGAAAAAAAAATTATTGTGGTAAAAATTCTGGCATAATGTTTCTTTTTTCTTTTTTTTTCTTTCTTTTTTTTTTTTTTTTTTTTTTTTTTTTTTTTTTTTTTTTTTCGAGACAGTCTCTGTCTATAGCCCAGGCTGGAGTGCAAAGGCACCATCTTGGCTCACTGCAACCTCTGCCTCCCAGGTTCAAGTGATTCTCCTTCCTCAACCTCTGGAGTAGCTGGCATTACAGGCATGCACCACCATTCCCAGATAATTTTTGTATTTCTAGTAGAGACAGGGGTTTCACTATGTTGTCCAGGCTGGTCTCAAACTCCTGACCTCAAGGAATTTGCCTGCTTCCCAAAGTGCTGGGATTACAGGTGTGAGATACCACACCTGTAAATTTCTACAGTGCTGAACGACAATGCATTTTAAGAAGAGATTTGAATGATTCATGTTGCCTGGTGTTACATTAAACTTTTTTGTAACTTACCCATTGGAGCTTGATCCCTTCAGAAACGTCAACACCTGAACTATTTCTGGTGCTTTTAAAATTCCTCAACCCACACAGGTCAAGTAAATTTTGGTAATAAGACCCAGGCCTCAGTATTTGTGAGGTCTCCAGGCAATATCAATAAAAACCAAATGTGAGGACCATTGATAGACATCATCACACATAAGCTGCCTAAAGTGATTTCCCGGATGCGATTTGGAAAGAAATTACACAAGAACTGTAAAAAGTGAGGTAAATACGAAGTACTATGAGTCCTCACTTAACATCCTCCATAGAAAATTAGAAACTAGCCAGGCATGGTGGCTCACGCCTGTAATCCCAGCACTTTGGAAGGCTGAGGCAGGCAGATCACCTGAGATCAGGGGTTTGAGGCCAGCCTGACCAACATGTAGAAACTCTGTCTCTACGGAAAATACAAAAATTAGCTCAGTGTGGTGGCACATGCCTCCACAGCTACTCAGGAGGCTGAGGCAGGAGAATTGCTTGAATCTGGGAAGCGGAGGTTGCAGTGAGCCGAGATCTTGCCATTGCACTCCAGCCTGGGCAACAAAAGTGAAACTCCATCTAAAGAAAAAAGAAAGAAAGAAAAGAAAATTAGAAACCACAGCTCAAACAAAATGATGAACAATGAAACCAGTTTATTCATTTATCATCAACATTAGAACTAAACAGCATTGAACAACAGGACGTTACTTCAGGACCTGCTTCACTTTGTTTTTTTGAAGTTGCCATTTCCAAAAACCTCTTGACAATGTTAAGTGAGGATTTCAAGTACATTAAAAAAATTGGCTGGGTATGGTGGCTCACACCTGTAATCCCAGCACTTTGGGAACCCGAGAGGGGCGGATCACCTGAGGTCAAAAATGGAGACCAGGCCTGGCCCGGTGGCTCAGCCTATAATCCCAGCACTTTGGGAGCCACAGGCGGGTGGTTCATGAGGTCAAGAGATCAAGACCATCCTGGTCAACAAGGTGAAACCCTGTCTCTACTAAAAATACAAAAGTTAGTTGTGCATGGTGGCGCATGCCTGTAGTCCCAGCTACTTGGGAGGGTGAGGCAGGAGAACTGCTGAATCCAGGAGGCAGAGGTTGCAGTGAGCCGAGATCACACCATTGCACTCCAGCCTGGGTAAAAAGAGTGAAACTCCGTCTCAAAAAAAAAAAAAGATGGAGACCATCCTGGCCAACATGGTGAAACCCCATCTCTACTAAGAATAGAAAAATTAGCTGGGTGTGGTGGCATGCACCTGTAATCCCAGCTACTCAGGAGACTGAAGCAGGAGAATCACTTGAACCCAGGAGGCAGAGGCGGAGGTTGCAGTGAGCTGAGATCACACCTCTGCACTCCAGCCTGGTGACAGAGCAAGACTCCGTCCCAAATAAAAAAGAAAAAAAAAACAATTTGTGATTTCACCTGGATATCAAGATCACTACACAGATACTAAAGGAGGCTGTCTAGGTATGTTGGAATCATTCTTGATGCTTATGATGAACAAAGGATACCAGAATACTCACCCATTGCAACTAAAGACAAAACAAAGCAAGCAGTATTTGCAGGCGAAACCCAGAGAGAAATGAAAGCTGTCAAGCAACAAAAATAATGCGACCAAGGGGGCAGAATTTGCAGGTCTAGGTATTAAATTTTGCTGCCATTTCTAACCCATATAACAAAAAGGACGGAACATGTTGAAAATAGACACTCAGTGCCACAAAGAAAAATTAGCGCTAAGACAAAGGATCTTTCAGCAACACACTTTTTACTTCCTGGACTGAAGGAAGGGTACTCTTGTTAGCCATTGTCCACAGGAGTACAATGAACAAAGGAAAACACACAAATTTACCCCTTATGCATTTGGGGTCATCCTTACTGCTGTGCCTGATCTCCATTGGCTGCAGTCAGATCTCACAATCTAAACTAAAACCCAATTGGCTAACAACTTAAAACTTTTCTAAACAGGTAAAAGCAATGGAGAGCTGGGACATGCCTGTGAGCATGTCCAGCACAGCTTTCTTGGTTAAAGTACAAGGACATAGAATGTATTACGTGCCTGTAAGCACGGCATGCCTAAGAGGTACATAGGATAGGGCTTAACAAAGAGTTATTAGCATACTTATAATTTATTCTTTAGCAAGAAAGGAACTTTGAAAAGGAATTTTTCTACTTCCCACAGAACAAATGATGAGATTTGACTATTCTGCTGTGCAGCCTGCACAAGGCACTTTGAATGTCCCTGTTCCTCAGGCAGTAGATGAAGGGGTTCAGCATGGGGGTGACCACCATGTACATCACTGAGGCCACCATACTCTTCCTGGGGGATGGTGACACAACTGAACTGAGGTACCCTACAAGGCCTGTTCCATAAAATAAGCAAACAAGTGCCAGGTGAGAGCCACAGGTGGAGAGGGCTTTATACTTCCGTCCCAATGATGGAACTCTCAGAATGGAGGAAACAATTTTATAGTAAGAAAAAAGGACCCCTGAAATAGGGAGGCAGCCAAATATGGCACCCATGAAATAAATGATCATTTCGTTGATGAAGGTGTCAGAACAGCTAAGGTGGAGGAGTTGGGAAGGGTCACAGAAGAAATTAGAAACGTCCACATCCTTGAAACAGGTGAGTTGTAATTCAATCAAATTGTGCAGCTGGGAGTCCAAAAGACTAATAAAAAAAGACAACAAGACTAAGAAGCCACAGAGTCGTGGATTCATGATGACTAGGTAGTGCAGGGGGTGACAGATGGCCACAAATCGGTCATAGGCCATCACACTCAGGAGCATGTCATCCATACACGCAAAAAGGACAAAGAAAGACATCTGAGTCAGGCAGCCCACATAGGAGATGACTCTGCTGTGAGTCTGGATGTCCACAATCATCTTGGGGACTGTGGTGGAGGTGAAACCAATGTCAGCCAGGCACAAGTTGGAGAGGAAGAAGTACATGGGGGTGTGGAGGCGGGAGTCAGATCTGACGGCCAGGATAATGAGCAGGTTCCCTAGCATGGTGACCAGGTACATGGACAGGAACAGCCCAGTGAGAACTGGCTGCAGTTCTGGATCCTCTGAGAGTCCCAGGAGGAAGAATTCTGAGACACCTGTGAGATTCTGCGGCTCTGTGTAGCTCCGACACCTTTTGAGGAAAAAAAGAGAGAGAATTGGAAAATATGACACAAGTAAACCAGCACCTAGCACTGTGTCTATATTTTGGATACAAGCAATTCAGAAATTAAGCTTTCACATGGGATTATGAGCTCTCAGCAATAGTTCTCAGTTCTGACAAACTCAATTTCCTTAGAACTATTTCATAATGGATTTTGTGCTATTCACCTCTTTCTGTAAACACCTACCTTAGAGACAGTCTATTGAAGAATGTTAGGAGAGCAAAACACTAGAGATTTTAGAAATCCATGATCACAGTAAAATACAGTCTAATCAGGAAAAAATAGAGAATAAAAATATTCTTGCCCCTTTAAGAAAAAGATGAAATCCAGTGAAAGGAAACTAAATAGTCAGCTATATCTTGTTTATTCTAATGCAATCCTACAAATTCCATTGATGAAGGATATTTATAAACAGTACGATGTAGGACCGTGTTGTCTCAAAACTAAATGAAAGTTCATAGATCAGAAAACATCTTTATATGCCAGTTATATTCTAGGGTTTTCATCATTCTTCATGGAAGTAAGTGCTCACTCAAATATGTGGGCTTTTTTCTTTTTTTTAAGAAGAAGAAGAAAGAGAGAAAGAAAGAAAAAGAAAGAATAAAAAAAGAAAAAAAAAAGAATGAAGGAGAGAAAGAAAGAGGAAGAGGAAGAGAGAACAGGGGTGTTGCTTTATTGCCCGGGCTAGAATGCAGTCTAAAAATGGGTATGCCTATAATTGTGTTTAATAATAGAGACATGAAAAAAAATGAGGGAAGAAAATAACTAACAAGCAGCCAACCAATATTTCATTTAAACCTGTAAATAGGTGTGATGTGGTACTGATAAGAGTGTATATTTTGTGTATGTGGGCTTTATTCTAAAATTCACTTAATATATAACTCCTGTCCTTGCCTTAGTTGGACTTGAAGGAGTTTTGATAAGAAAGGTAGCCCAGCATGGTGGCTTACACCTGGAATCCCAGCACTTTGGGAGGCCAAGGCAGGAGGATTGCTTGAGGACCGAAGTTTGAGACCAGCCTGGGAAACATAGCTCCTTTCCTCCTCTGTACAATAATAATGTGTGCAGCTGTAACTCAGGAAAAACTATGAAGATGAAGTGAGACAAGCTACATAAAACACAGAGCTGAGATCAATGCATTTAGGAAGCCCTCAGTAAGGATTCATGATGTCATAGTGACTGTCATCTTCCTCCTCAACCTCATCATCACCTTTATAAACTTTTTGTTGTGCTTAGGGAATACTTTAGAGGCACCCACTTTTTGCTATCCTGGGTGAGATGCCTATGGGAAGTACAATCAGCATGGGAGGAAAGTAAAATTTCATCAGTGTAAAGTGAACCCAGGGAATAGGAAAAGATATTTGCAAATCATGTATATGCTCAGAGGCTAACAATCTAACAATTAAACTACATCAAGAACTCCTACAACTAACAACAAAACAAATATCCCATTAAAAGTGGGCAGAGGACTTGAATAGACAGTTCTCTAAAGAACATATACAAACAGCCAATGAGCAAACAAAATGATATTCAACACCACTCGTCATCAGGAATGTGCAAATAAAAAACACAATGAGATACCACCCAATAGGATGGCTATTAAGAACAAATGAACAGGCAGGGCGCAGTGGCTCATATCTGTAATCCCAGCACTTTGGAAGGTCAAGGCAGGTGGAGATCAAGATCATCCTGGCTAGCATGGTGAAACCCTTCCCTAAAAAAAAAAAAAAAAAAAAAAAAAAATTAGATAGGTATGGTGGCAAGTGCCTATAGTCCCAGCTACTCAGGAGGCTGAGGCAGGAGAATCACTTGAACCCAGGAGGCAGAGGTTGCAGTGAACCTAGATCGTGCCGCTGCACTCCAGCATGGGCAACAGAGCAAAACTCCCGTCTAAAAAAAAAAAAAAAAAAAAAAAGAAAGAAAGAACAAAACAGCCTATCAAATTTTGGTGACACCATAGAGAAGTAGGAATGTGTGTACAGGACTATGGAAATATAAAATGATGCAGCAACAGGAAGTGAAGGACCACCCACACAACCCAGAAATAACCTCCACAGTCCTCTGAGCTAACACTTTGCACTCTGGTCTCCGCCATCTGGCCACCCCACTGTCCTGTTTGTGCTCAGGATGAGGAAACAAGGCTCCCAACCATCCCTCAGCACTCACTGAGCTGTGCTTCCCCTCTGCTGGGCCATGACCACGGAAAGCAGGTCCACTGTCCTCCCTGCGTGGGGCACGATGGAGGCTCAGGTTCTGTCCTCAGGATGGGCAGGAAGACAGAGTCAGACATGAGCCTCCTGATGCAGACGACAGGTGTGGAGCCCACTGGACTGGAAGCTCACACTGCAGGGCTGGAGGCACAGGCTGAGTATTTACTATTGTACAGCCTTAGGAGCTCAAGGCACAGAGCTCTTCATTAGCCAAATTAGTCCATGTTCCCCAATCTCTAAGGATTTCCTCTTTAATGCAAGATAAAGAAGAAAAAGTGAATGTTCACAGGAACTTTTGGACTCTTCCTCTAATCAGGAAAAAACTTGTGTTCATTGTTCACTTCTTTCATTTCTTTTTTTTTTTCAAGAATCCATCTTTTTTAATTTTTGTATTTTTATCACGGCAAAGTATATCACACTTAAAAATTACATTTATAAATAGTTTTATACAAAATGAGTAACATTTTACCATTGAACTACTTCAAAATGGTAACCAATACCATTTTAACCACTTTTCAGTGTACACTTTGCTGCATTAAGTACATTCATAGTGTTGCACAACCACCACCATCAGGCACCTGCTCAACTTTTTTGTCTTTCAGAACGGAAACTCAGGGCCTATTATGAAACTCCCCATTCCTCCATCTCACCAATCCCTGGCAACCACCAGTCTCCTGTAGCTATGAATTGAACTTCTCGAGATACTTGATATAGTGGAATCATACAGTGTTTGCCTCTTATGATTGACTGATTTCTCTTAGCATAGCATCTCTAGATTCACTCATATGGTAGCATGTGTCAGAATTGCCTTTCTTTTTAAGGATGAATAATATTCCATTGTATGGTTGGACCACGTTGTGTCTATCCACTTATCTAACAGTGGACACTGGGGTTGCTTCCATATTTTTGCCTATTAATAGTAACACTGCTATAAATATGGAGTGGAGCTATCTACTTGAGTCCCCTCTTTGATTCTTTTGAGTACATACCCACAAGTGGAACTGCAGGATCATCTGGTAATGTTATTTCCAATTTTATGAGGAAACACCATACTGTTTTTCTTATTTCTGCCCTATTGTACATTGCCGTCCACTACGTACAAACCTTTCTATTTCTCTACATGTTCAGCAACACTTGTTATTTTCTGTTTGTTTGCTTGTTTGTTTGTTTGTTGAGATGGAGTCTCACTGTGTCGCTCAGGCTGGAGTGCAGTGGTGAGATCTCAGCTCACTGCAACCTCAGCCTCCTGGGTTCAAGCAATTGTCCTGCCTCAGCCTCCCGAGTAGTTGGGACTACAGGCAGCTGCCATCATTCCTGGCTAATTTTTGTATTTTTAGTAGAGATGGGGTTTTGCCATGTTGGCCAGGCTGGTCTCAAACTCCTGACCTCAGGTGATCCACCTGCCTTGGCCTCCCTAAGTGCTAGGATTACAAGTGTGAACTACTGTGCCCAGCCTGTTTCTTGATTTATAATAGTCATCCTAATGGGTGGTAGTCATGCGGTTTTGATTTGCACTTTGCTGAGGATTACTGATGTGAATCATTTTGGTTGTTTGTTTGTTTGCTTTGTGTTTGGTTGTCTTTTTCTTTTTTTTTTTTTTTTTTTTTTTGGTTTTGTTTGTTTGTTTGTTTTTGAGGCAGAGTCTCACTCTGTCGCTCAGGAGTACAGTGGCGTGATCTCAGCTCACAGTAACCTCCGCCTCCCAGGTTCAAGCAATTCTTGTGCCTCCACCTTCCTAGTAACTGAGATTACAGGCATGCACCACACGCCTGGCTAATTTTTTGTAATTTTAGTAGAGATGGGGTTTCACCACATTGGCCAGGTGGTCTTGAACTCCTGGCTTCAAGCAATCTGCCTGCCTTGGACTTCCAAAGTGGTAGCATTACAGGCATGAGCCACTGTACCCAGACATTTTGTGTGTTTACTGTCTATTTTTCTTCTTTAGAGAAATGTCTATTCTAGTCCTCTTGATGGACCAGTTAACTACCATTTATATCAAGCAATGGATTGTTCAATACTTTATTATGCAAAAATAAATAATAGTGTTGTTAATTTTAAGAAATCAAGCAGCAGGGCCACAGAGAGGCAGTTTTTTAAAAAGCTACTGTTGTTTCAACCTTCAATCAGAACACAGAGATCCCCATATTCTCATCATCAGAAGCTAGTCACTGAGTCCAGCCCACACTCAAGGAGAGGCGATAACAGTTGGGCATGAAAACTAGGAGGCAGGGACCCTTGGGATTATCTCAGGAGCCACCCGCAGGCTCCATCCTTTACCAGGGTTTTCTACTCTAAGCACAGCAAGACTCTGCAGATATCCTTCTCCTTCCCAGCATAATCCCCAATTAATCACACCACTATACTCGTAACGAAAAAATTCCAAAAAATGTCTAAATGGAAAAACTTGGGCAGAACCTCCTCCTACGCTGAGTACCCACCTGGCCATGCAGTGCACAGATGGCTCCCTGGATTCTCTTACACCTTGAGAGTCCTGCCATTGACATCAGGCCAACCCGCAGCCACTCTATGCCTGAAAACAACAAATCTCCCCTGAAGCTTCTGATTTCCACTCTATTATGAAGGGATCATCTTGCGGGTCTAAAATGTATCATCATTGTTTTTCTTTGTGTTGACAGCTTGGGGAATGCCCTTCCCATTAAAGCATTTTGCTGACATTGTCCAAGATATTATGCATATTTCAAGTTCCAAGGTTTCAGTAATGCATGGCACAATGATGTTTCGATGACCAGACGACATATGCAATGGTGGTTCCATAAGATTATAAGGGAGCTGAAAAATGCCTGTTTCCTAGCAATGTCATAGCCATTGTGACATCATAATGTTAGCAGTGGCTGCTGCCATCAGGCCGGCTGCAGCAGAGAGGGGCAGCTGGGGCTGCACACTCCAGGGAGCCAGAGGGAGCCAAGCCCTTTCTGAGCTGGGGAGGGAGCTCCCCAGGTGCAGCCACCCAATCCTTGGATGCAAACCCAGGCCTCCGGCTCCACAGAGCAGGCAGGTGCCAGTGCTGTCCTGGGTGGGGCTACAGCTGCCCAAACTGGCTGTGGTTCCAAGCCTCCCTGTGCTCTTGGAGGCAGGATCTGCTCTCCTGGGTGCAGCTGTAGCCGCCTGACCCTTGGCTGCAGACCTGGGACTTTCACTCCGTGGAGCAGGCAATGGCCAGGGACAAGCGGGAGCCCCGCCCCTCCCAAGCTGGCATGGCAGGAACTCCCAGGATGTAGCTGCCACTGCCTTTCCAGGCAGAGGACCCAGGCATCTCTGCAGCCTGCACCCTTGGGGGGCCTGGGAAGGATCCCCCAGTCCCTGCAGGCTTGGGGGTATCTGCTCCCTCTGTCTGTCCTCTCTCCCTTCCCAGTGCCCCTCCAATCTCAGACAGGGGTTGGGACCAGCCCTGGGGCCATGAATGGCAGTGGGAGGCAGAATCCTGGGTAGGGGGAGGCAGGTCCCAAGTAAGGCCACACCTTCAGGTCATGGAGGGCCTGAAGGCTAGAGACCAGGATGCCAGTCCCATGGACTAGAGTGGGAACTTGTGGTGCCTTCTCTGGCCCACCCATGGCTGCCCATGGACCAGTCGGCATGCACTTTCTCCCCTCTGAGGTCCATAAAAGCCCCAGGCTCAGTTAGAGCCGGGCAGAAAATGGAAAGATGACAAAACGCCCTGGTAGCAAGGAGGAGCCACCCTCTCCGGGGCCTCCTCTCAGCTGAGAGCCGAACACTCCACCAGATGACCTGCCTACAGAGAGGAACTATCCACTGTGGGTCACCTTTGAGTGGTTGTAACACTCCATAAAGCTCCCCTTCATCTGGTTCACCCTCCACTTTCTGTGTACCTCATTCTTCCTGGACACACAAGAATTCAGGCAAAGGCACCACTAGCCACAGAGCTTTCCAGACAGAATAGTGAAACCCTAAAGATGCCATAATAATAACACAATGTATTCCCCATGTGTTTGTGATGAAGCTGGTGTAAACAAACCTGCTGCACTGCCAGTTACATAATACTGTGACACATATAACAATAGACAGTACATAATGCTTGATAATGATCATAAATGGCCATGTTACTGATTTATGTATTTACTATACTATACTTTTAATCATTATTTTTGAGTATTGTCCTTCTATTTTTATATTTTAAAAAATTAATTGGATGGGGGGCAAGGGGAGGAACAGCATTAGGAGAAATACCTAATGTAGATGATGGGTTGATGGGTGCAGCAAACCACCATGGCATGTGTATACCTGTGCAACAAACCTGCATGTTCTATACATGTATCCCAGAACTTAAAGTATTAAAAAAAAAAAAAGTTTCTGTTAAAAAAAAAAAAATTAACTGGAAAACAGCCTCAGGCAGGTCGTTCAGGAGATATTTTGGAAGAAGGCATTGATATGATAGGGGCTGACAGCTCCATGAGTGTCATTGCCCCTAAAGACCTTCAGTGGACAAGATGTGGACATGGGAGACAGTTGTATTCATGATCCTGACCCTAGCCTAACATGTGTTGTGTCTTCATTTTTGGTACTTTTTTTTTTTTTTGTAGAGGGGTTCTTGCTATGTGGACCAGGCTGGTCTCCAACTCCTGGCCACAAGTGATTCTCTTGCCTGGGTCCCCAAAAGTACTGGGATTACAGGCATGAACCACAGCACCTGGCTCCTCTGTGTCACAGTTTTTAACAAGAGAAAAATTTTAACTAAAAAAATTTAATAGAAAAAAGTTATAGAATAAAGATAGAAAGTATTTTTGTAACAACTGTACAATCTGTGTTTTAAGCTAAGTGTTATCACATAGCAGTCAAAAAGCTTTTTTTAAAGTGAAAGTGTTACAGTAAGCCAGGTTAATTGATTCTTGAAGACAGAAATATGTTTTTAATAAATTTAGTGTCGCCTAAGTGTACAGTGTTTCTAAAGTCTTATACTAGTGCACAGTAATGTCCTAGGCCTTCACATTCACTCACTACTCACCCACTGACTCACCCACATCAACTTCCAGTCCTGCAAGCTCCATTCATGTTAAGGAACTTATTCAGGTAGACCTTCTTTTATTTTTTAGACTGTGCCTTTAAACTATATTTTAACTGAACTTTTTTATGTTTAGATACACAAATACCATTGTGCTGTAATTGCCTACAGTATTCAGCACATGCTGTGCAGGTTTGTAGCCTGGGGGCACTAGGTCACAGAGTACAACCTAGGTGTGTAGTAGGCCCTCCCATCAAGTTAGTCCTGATTCCTCTTTCAATATCATTACCTTCTCTATGATCTTACACGTTTTGAGTACTATAGAGGAAAGTTTTTGTAGCAATCGGACTCAGCTATTCTCTTCCAAATTAAACATGCAAGCCACCAAGACAGTGAGCTTTGGTCGCCTTGCAGTCCAAAGTCCTTTGCAGAATGACATGTTACTGATTTAAACTAGCAAGATGTTGGGTAATTCCATTGCCAAAACAGTGGATCAATTGGTAGAAATTTGTTATGAAGCATGGAAAGTCATTGATTGTGTCAAAGAAAAATTACATCACACAAGGTCAAGCTTGCAAAGAAGACTTCATTCAAGACAATTGCAGTAAGGGTCAAGACTACCACATTAGGGAAAAGAGATTGAACTCAACTCCACTGAAACAAAAATGAGATGATTTGGCCAGGTGCGGTGTCTCACACCTGTAATCCCAACACTTTGGGAGGCTGAGGTGGGCAGATCATCTGAGGTCAGGAATTCAAGACCAGCCTGGCCAACATGGTGAAACCCCTTCTCTACTAAAAATAAAACTTAGCCAGGTGTGATGGCACATGCCTGTAGCCCCAACTACTTGGGAGGCTGAGGTAGGAGAATTACTTGAACCCAGGAGGCGAAGGTTGCAGTGAGCTGAGGTGGCACCACTGCACACCAGCCTGGGTGACAGAGTAAGACTCTGTCTCAAAAAAATAAAAGAAAGAGAGAGAGAGGATTTTCAAATGCTGGAGTGAGCTAATGGAAAAGCCCAGAAAGATGTTAGGGAAGAGATCTGTCCAATGTGATTTGGCCATCTGTGTTCAATAATTGTCACTTACATAAGGCTCCTACCCTCCCAAAGAAGCTGAAAGATAAGGATGTTGTTTTATTGATAATTACATTTCAAAGGGTTGGCACCCAGGTCCTTGAGAAAGACATTCCTGGGTTATAAAACTGGGATGTGGCAGGATGTGATGGCTCACACCTGTAATCCCAGCACTTTGGGAGGCCAAAGTGGGATGATCACTTGAGCCAAGTAGCTCAAGACCAGCCTGGGCAACATATCAAGACTCCTACCTCTACCAGAGAAAAAAAATAGGCATGGTGGCCTATATGCCTGTCATCCCAGCTGCTTGGGAGTCTGAGGCAAGAGGATCACTTGAGCCAAGGAGTTCGAGGCTGCAGTGAGTTATGATCACACCACTGTACTCCAGCCCAGATGACAGAGTAAGACACAGTCTCGTTTAAAAAAAAAAAAAAAGCATGAGACTCAAAAATGATTTATCTACCTTTCAAGAGAGCAGATAAATAATGTCCAGTCACCAAGTTTTCTAAAGTAAGTGCTCTAAAACTAAGGTCCAGGGTCTACAGTCAGGAAGAAACCAAGCTAATGTTTTGTAAAGCTGAGGAAAACATTAAGGCCATGTTAGTGTCAATTAAATATCAGAATTTTCCAAACTGTTGTTCCAACTCTTGGATATTTAAGCATAGCACTGTTAACTGTCACAGTAAAACAGAGGTGATGTTGTTGTTGTCATTGTTGTTGTTGTTTTGAGATGAAGTCTCACTCTGTTGCCCAGACTGGAGTGCAGTGGTACAACCTCCCCTCATGGCAACCCCTGCACCCTGAGTTCAAAAGATTTTCCTGCCTCGGCCTCTTGAGTACCCTGAGTTAAAAAGATTTTCCTGCCTCAGCCTCTTGAGTAGCTGGAACTACAGGTGTACGCCACCCACCACACCCAACTAACTTTGTATTTTTAGTAGAGGTAGGGTTTCACCATATTGACCAGGCTAGTCATGAACTTCTGACTTCAAGTGATCTCCCTCCCAAAGTGCTGGGATTACAGGCGTGAGCCACCACACCCAGCCTAAAACAGAGGTTTTAAGTTGTTTTTTTGCTAGTATCTTGAGTTCCAAACTCAAATGGCAGCATTAAAAGTTACAGGCAAAGCAGGCTCTCAGGCAGCAAGTCTAAAACGGTAAACAGGATCCATGACCCACACGAATTTGTGGTGAGCAGACATCAAGAGTATTGTTTGACTTACATATCCAAAAATATCATGATCAAGTGAGCAGAAGTCAAATGTCAGCTGCCACCATTGAAAATCATGATTCTTGGCCGGGCGCGGTGGCTCACGCCTGTAATCCTAGCACTTTGGGAGGCCGAGGTGGGTGGATCACCTGAGGTCAGGAGTTCAAGACCAGCCTGGCCATCATGGTGAAACCTCATCTTTAAAAAAAAAAAAAAAAAGAGAGAGAGAGAGAGAAAATCATGATTCTTCTACCAGTTTTGTTGTTTTTTAATGACCTTTGCACATTTAATCTTTAAATATGTACATTAAACATCACATTTGGGATTTATCTTAAAACTTCATTTTTGTGTATTGTTTCATATTACATATTTATATTTTAAGTGTTTTTCTATTGCAAAATGATATGACTTTCTTAAGGACCACGTGGTGTTTCTTCCACCAGTTTTCATACTCAAGCCTGTTTTCCAATTTAGAGCATAGAAATTGAAGAGGTGAGACCAGGAGCAGTGACTCACACCTATAATCTCAGCACTTTGGGAGGCCAAGTTGGGCAGATCATGAGGTCGGGAGTTCAAGACCAGCATGGCCAATATGGTCTGTACTAAAAAATACAAAAATTAGCTGGGCATGGTGTCGTTTGCCTGTAATCCCAGCTACTCAGGAGCTCGAGGCAGGAGAATTGCTTGAACTGGGACCTGGCAAGCCAATGTTGCAGTGAGCCAAGATTATGCCACTGCACTCTAGCCTGGGCTACAAAGCCGAGACTGTCTCAAAAAAAAATTGAAGAGGTATTGGGCTCCTCTTTGGATGTCAATTTATGGCCATATTCCTCAAGGACATCAGAAGGTGGCAAGTCAATTACATCAGACACCTTCCATCCCAGGGTAGGCAACAATCCATCTTTACTGAGATGACTAGTTATGTACTTATGTTGGCCTTTCCTGCCTACGGTCAATTGGCAAACAGCATCATCCAAACACACATATTATTTGATTTCTTGTTGGGATATCCCTGCATAATCTTGCCTTACACCAAAGTACTCATTTTATGGTGGAGGAGATACACAAATTAACACTTAGGGCTGGGCACGGTGGCTCACACCTGTAATCCCAGCACTTCGGGAGGCTGAAGTGGGCAGATCACAAGATCAGGAGTTCAAGACCAGCCTGACCAACATGGTGAAACCCCATCTCTATGAAAAATACAAAAATTAGCCGGGCATGGTGGCATGTGCCTGTAATCCCAGCTACTCAGGAAGCTGAGGCAGAAGAATCACTTGAACCCAGGAGGCGAAGGTGAGCCAGGATCACACCACTGCACTCCAGCCTGGGAGAGAGTGATACACCAACACATACACCAAAAAAATGAACATTTAGGAAGAGATCCAGTAGTCCTAATGCATGTTGCAGCATCTCAAGCTGCTTAGCATTACATACCTAGACTCTGGCAACTGTGTGCTTCAATTCTCGCTCTCCTGAATCATAAGCCAGTGCTCGCTCCTGGCACCATATTTGAAGATGTGTCTACATTCAGCCAGATGCTATTACTGTCTAAACTCCTTTTTTGGGCCTCTGTGAATTTCCTGCAAAATTAGACAACCAGAAAAAATATAGCATGATCAGACCTAAAATTCTGGGCAGATGGTTTGTCTGTTTCTAGGGATATACTTTCAAAGTTTTTT
>NW_016107578.1:1473396-1476449 GCF_001604975.1 Cebus imitator | reverse complement strand
TTTTTGGCAGGGTCTAGCTTCTCAGAGTTCAAAGGAAACAAATAAACAAAATTTTAAAAAAGAAAAAAAAAAAGGCAGGGTCTCTTTCTGTGTCCCAGGCTAGATGCTGTGGCATGATCACAGCTCACTACAGGCTCAAACACTTGGGCTCAAGCGATCCTCCTGCCTCAGCCCCCCGGGTGGCTGGGACTACAGGCAAACACTGCAATACTTGGCTACTTTTTTTTTTGTAAAGAAAGGATCTCCCTATTTTCCTTATTTTAGTGGCTGTCAAAGCTGATTTTAGAAATGTACTAAACAAACATATGGAGAAATGTTCAACCTCACTAATAAGGAAATAAATTATCCATCAGTCTATTTTAAGTTTGGACATATAACTTGATCTGATACATTCTAAGATTGCAGATTTAACTCTAGGAGGCAAGAATTTATTTTCACTGCTGTATCTCAGGCACCTAGAAAAGTCTGGCATGCTATAAGGTCCAATAAATGCCATCAAAGGATCATTAAGGAAGGCTTTTTTTCAAAAAGTGTCAGATGAATGAACTTGATAAGAGCTAGCGATGGTTAATGGTAAAATGAAATTTTTTTTGTTGTTTTAAGATGGAGCCTCGCTCTGTCGCCCAGGCTGGAGGACAGTGGTGCAGTCTCAGGTCACTGCAAACTTCGTCTCCTCAGTTCAAGAGATTCCCATGCCTCAGCCTCCCAAGTAACTGGGATTACAGGCGACTGTCACCACACCAACTAATTTTTGTATTTTTGGTAGAGACGGGGTTTCACCATGTTGGCCTGGCTGTTCTTGACCTCCTGACCTCATGATCCACTCCTCAGCCTCCCAAAGTGCTGGGATTACAGGTGTGAGTCACCATGCCTGGCCAAAATGAACTATTTCATAACTTTAATCCAACAATGTCTGAGTTGAGTATCTGAACTTGTATTATCCCTCAGGAATCGATACAAACACATTTACAAACACCAAGCTGAGGTGCAGTCATGGAAAATGTAAAAGGAGGAGATGAAAGGGTAGAACTGAAGGATCACAGAGAAGTCTCTTTGTATAAGGCTCATACAAAGTACTCACAGTACTCACAAGGTAGCTTTGACCAAAGACAGAGAAACAGAGTGGGTGATGCACCAAATTCCATGAGATTAAGAGGCAGATTTTTTTTTTTTTTTTTTGAGACATCTCACTATCTTTGTTGCCCAGGCTGGTCTTGAACTTCTGGTCTCAAGTGATCTTCCTGATTCAGCCTCCCAAAGCACTGGGATTACAGGTGTGAGCCACTGCATCTGGCCTACAGGCAGAATTTCTTTAGTTGCTGTAGTTTGGGGACAGGGTCAGGCTCTATTGCCCAGGCTGGAGTACAGTGGCATGATCTCGGCTGACTGCAGCCTCAGCCTCCTGGGCTCAAGGGATCCTCCCACCTCAGCCTCCTGAGTAGCTGGGACCACAGGTGCACACCACCATGCCTGGATAATTTTTATATTTTTCTGTAGAGACAGGTCTTGCTATGTTGCCCAGGCTGGTCCGGAATTTCTTTAGCTCACTACTGCTACCTCTGCTGACTCAAAAGCCCAGGACCAAGGTTCCCATCATTGAGCATAGCGTGTTTTCCCAAGCAGTCTCTCTAGGGTCCTCTTGAAGTCCCTGTTCCGCAAGCAATAGATGAAGGGGTTCAGCATGGGGGTGACCACAGTGTACATGGCCGAGGCCACCATGCCGCGCCAGGAAGAGGACGATGCATTAGAGCTAAGATATACACCAAGGCCTGTCCCGTAGAATAAAGAAACCACAGACAGATGAGATCCACAGGTAGAAAAGGCTTTATGTTTCCCATCTGTGGATGGGATTCTCAGGATAGAGGAGACAATTTGGGTGTAGGAGAAAAGGATCCCTGAGAAGGGCACACAGCCCAGAAGGCCGGTCACCATGTAGAGCAGGATGTAATTGACGTGTGTGTCCGAGCAGGCAAGCGTGAGAACCTGAGCAAGCTCACAGTAAAAGTGCTGAATAACCCAACTGGCGCAGAAGGATAGCCACAGCATCAACAGACTCTGGATCAGGGAGTATGACAAGCTGAGGAGCCAGGACACGAGAACCAGCAGGCCGCAGAGGTGTGGGTTCATGATGACAGGGTAGGACAGGGGATGACAGATAGCCACATACCGGTCATAGGCCATCACAGTAAGGAGAAATGTGTCCATGCCTCCAAAAACCATGAAAAAATACATCTGGGCAATGCAGCCTGCATAGCTGATAGTATTGCTCTGCACCTGGATGTTCACCAGAATCTTCGGGACTGTGGTGGAGGTGAAACAGATGTCAGCCAAGGACAGGCTGGAGAGGAAGAAGTACATGGGAGTATGGAGGTGGGAGTCACAGCTGACAGCCAGGATAATGAGCAGGTTCCCCAGCACCATGACCAGGTACATGGACAGGAACAGTGCAAAGAGCATTAGCTGATCCTCCGGGTCTTGGGAAAATCCAAGGAGTAAAAATTCTGAAACACTTGTTTGATTTCCCAAGTCCATGTTGCTGACACATCAGCTAGACAGTTAAGAAAGGAAAGAAACATGAAATAGATGCTGAACAGCCTCCAAAATCTCTCTGCTTTTTTATTTCTTGAGGTGATTAATTGGATACAAGAGCTTTAAAATTGCAAAACTTAGGAATCCTACGTTCTGTCGTTTGTTATTGGCAACATTTCATGATGTTGAGACTAACCCCTGTTCATTGGCCTCTCGGAGGCTCACCCATTCCATTTTTCTCTGGTTTAGAATCATCAAATCTACAAGATGATCTCAACTTTAGACCTCAGAGATAAAATAGTCCACACCTGCTCTAACACACATAAGGCCCAGTGAATCTTAGACAAGGGTCATCTTTCTTGGTCTAAGGCACAACTAAGACTGAGGAAGGTCAGACAACTATGTCTGAGCAGTGAGAAAATATGAAAGCAGAGATAATAGCTAAACAAAATATGGCAAGATGACTGGATTTAGGTTTAAAAGGAAGGAAAGAAGGGGGGGAGGGAGGGAGAGGGGAAGGAAGG
>NW_016107578.1:1451892-1473200 GCF_001604975.1 Cebus imitator | reverse complement strand
GGAAGGAAGGAAGGAAGGAAGAAAGGAAGGAAAAAAAGTGTCTCTGGAGTGATTTTAAAAATGGCTATATCAGCTGGGCACGGTAGCTCACGCCTATAATCCCAGCACTTTGGGAAGCCGAGGCAGGTGGATCATGAGGTCAGGAGATTGAGACCATCCTGGCCAACATGGTGAAACCCCATCTCTACTAAAATAGGAAGGAGGGAAGGAAGGAGGGAGGGAGGGAGGGAGGGAAGGAGTTAGGTTTTCACCAAATGATAAACCACGTTAAACTAATACATAGCGTATCAGAGACCATCCACATCCTGCAGAAACAGATGCTTTCTGTACATTTACCACACGACAAAATGCCCTTCATCTGTGAAATTAAGGGGTTGGATACCATAAAATAAGGCACTACAAAGGTCACAAACAGAACTTTGAGTAATATTCTCTAGGGTTCTCATTAAATGCTACCAGAAGAAAGAAATGTACCAGGATGCTTCCATATGAGCCTGAAGGGATGAAGGTCAGAAATGGCACTCACATAAAGATGACGCTTAGAATGTTACTGGGAAAAATGGGGGAAATTACCCACTGCTCACTCACCCGATATTCTTACCCCTCCAAGTCCTGAGTTTCCAAGATACAGAGGCAGAGGAATGTCAGTTCTGTAATCATGGACAAGGAATCCAATAAAAGCACAAAATGATTTTCTGTAATTTTTTCCTTGTTATAAGTATGTTTGCAAATCTGCTCTTCCATAATGCCCCAAACGATGAGGAAGAAAAGCCACCATTAGCTGTCATCAGTCAGTCTTCTTAGATATGAAAGACCAAAGCAGACAGTGTCTCTGGAGTGATATTTAAAATGGCTACATCAGTCGGGCACCGTGGCTCATGCCTGCAATCCCAGCACTTTGGGAGGCTGAGGCAGGCGGATCACGGGGTTAAGATATCGAGACCATCCTGGTCAACATGGTGAAACCCCATTTCTACTAAAATACAAAATATTAGCCAGGTGTGGTGGTGGGCGCCTGCAGTCCCAGCTACTGGGAAGGCTGAGGCAGGAGAATCGCTTGAACCCAAGAGGTGGAAATTGCGGTGGGCCAAGATCACACCACTGCACTCCAGCCTGGTGACAGAGCAAGATTCCATCTCAAAAAATAAAAGAAGGCTACATCATAAGCAAATTGTTTATGGATAAATATTGGTTTTACAATCCTTTAGGGACAGGCAGTTTGCAACCATCTCAGGTAGCTTTGATCAGCTGGAAAAAAAAATAAACAAATAGGACTCATCTTCAAAGTATGGAATTTTAAAAATTAAAAATATAATAAAAGAAACAAAAGATTCAATCAAGAGAAGGGCAAAGAAATAAAAATAAAATAAAATAAACAAAGTATGGAGTTTTGTAAAAGATCCCCTTTTCGCTTTTAATAAATGTAGCTTGCATCGTTGCATTCTGATTCGTTTTTATTGAGTAGAATAGGAAAGAGTAGGTGGAATTTGACCAAGACTTTGAATATTCCCCGGAATGTACTGTGCATGTTAATGTCATTGACAGCATTGGAAAAGGGGAGAACAATTACATTTCCTGCTAGATCTATTGCAGGGACTTCCTTCCTGGCATTCAGATTCACTTTCAATTCTCCATATGGCCACCTGTCTGGTATTTCCAAAATGAACCCTACCTTGCTCTACCTTAGAACCAGGGTTTCAAAATTAGAGACCAGAAAAATACAATCATTTACACGTAACCATTCTTTTTCTCTATGTACATAATAAATATGTCTTAATCTGTTTCTAGTTTCTAGTGTTGGTGCACAATTTTTATTTTATTTTATTTTTGAGACAGAGTCTCGCCCTGTCACTCAAGCTGGAGTGCAGTGGCACAATCTCAGCTCACTGCAACATCTGCCTCCCAAGGTCAAGCAATTCTCTTGCCTCAGTCTCCTGAATAGCTGGGATTACAGGTGCACACCACCATGCCCAGCTAGTTTTTCTATTTTTAGCAGACACGGGGTTTCACCATGTTGGCCAGGCTGGTCTTGAACCCCCGACTTCAGGTGATCTGCCAGCCTCAGCCTCCCAAAGTGCTGGGATTATAGGCATGAGCCACAGCACCCAACCTGATGCACAATTCTTGTTGAGCCATGCTGGGAAGTACAGAATAATTGAACTAGGTTGTTTGTCAGTCACTGAAAAAGTGCTAAGTCCCATTCTGCAAGAAAAACTTCTTCCGGCCAGGCTAAGTGCTAGCTGTTGAGGATACAAACATTAACAATGTGGTCTTTTTTTTTCTCATGGTTCTACCTTCCAGAAGATGGATTCAGAAACAGATCATTGTAACACAGTGAATTAATTGCTAAAATAAAACTATTTGCATGTTGGGCATGGTGGCTCACACCTGTAATCCCAGCACTTTGGGAGGCTGAGGCGGGTGGATCACAAGGTCAGGAGTTCAAGATCAGCCTGCCCAACATGGTGAAACCCCATCTCTACTAAAAATACAAAAATTAGCTGGGCATGATGGCAGGTGCCTATAATCTCAGCTACTTGGGAGGCTGAGGCAGGAGAATTGCTTGAACTGGGACCAAAAAAAAAAAAAAAAGATTTGCAGAGTAAAGTACAGAGAGAGGCTTAAATCAAGCTTGGAGTAATACGTTCACAGAAGGACTCCTGGAGGAAGGAATACCTGGGCAAGGAATTACCCAGGTGAAGGGTTGCACAGGGGCATTTCTGGAAGAGATATAAGCAGGGGAATAAGCCTAGAAGCAAGAAGCAGCACGGGCCAGAGCACTTTGCTGCTGTTTAAGCCCTAAGTGCTAGAAAAGAACAATGAGGATGATGTTGGAGAGGTGGGGAGGGATGACATCTCTAAGAACTTTGAAAAGTGTGATCCATAAAGGATGGGGATGCGAAGGAACAGCAATCAAAGGAGTCATGTGATAGGAATTGCAATTTTCCCTGGAGCCTGGAAGGAAAGACGGATTTAGAACAGGCAAAACTAAGGACAAAGGAACAGGGTTGGGGATTCCTCATATCATTAGAGTTGAGGGGAACAACTCAAGAATATTTTTACAGAAGAAAAACAAAGGTAGGCCAGGTGTGGTGGCTCACACCGTCAATCCCAGCACTTTGGGAGGCTGAGGCCAGTGGATCACCTAAGGTCAGGAATTCGAGACTAGCCTAACAAGGGGAAACTCCATCTCTACTAAAAATACAGCAATTAGCCAGGTGGGGCGGCAGGTGCTTGTAGTCCCAGCTACTCGGGAGGCTGAGGCAGGAGAATTGCTTGAACTCAGGAGGCGGAGGTTGCAGTAAGCCGAGATCACGCCACTGCCCTCCAGCCTGGGTGACGGAACAAGATTTCATAAAAATAAACAAAATAAAAAAATAAAATAAAAAAAGGCCAGGAAAGATAAAGGAATGAGATCAATGTCTTGCTAATAGTCTCATCTTAAAGATGAGACTTGACATTCAAGTGAAATGAAAGGAATTATGGAAAAGAATCCTGCAGGTTTCAATGCTTCGCTCATGTTCCCATAGGATACAATGTCAAGAGGAGACTAGATGCTGGGTTTGCCCAAGTCGCTCTCTTTCTCTCTCTCACCCACCCTACCCTAGTTGTTATACACTATGGCCTTCGATTCCAGGGAACACAGACGCTTGTCTCTTGAAGGTGTCTACTTAGAACCATGGATAAGAATAAAGAAAGAGGGAGAGGTATAAGTCTTTCTGGAGAAGCAGGAGATGTTTCCAAGCAAGTGAGGGTCACAGAGAAGAATTCAGAGAGGCTTGGTCTAGGCTGAGGGCCTATGAAGTTCTCGGTTCAAGTAGTAGGTGAAAAGAACTAGACGTGACCAGGACTTCACTGCAAGGCACCTACAAGTCTATCCGTACCTTGGGTCATCCATTTGTGCAATGCAGATTGGTCCCTGTAAGATCACACAGAGTGATCTTGCAGATTGGTCCCTATAAGTCCATACAGCAGTGCTGTGATATCAAAAAGTTCCCCATAAGGCCAACAAATAGCAGCCCTTCTTATAATCTCCATCAGTCATCCATCCAAGTAATATACAGAATATACAGGCAATATACATCCATCTGTAATATACAGGCAAAGTTAAGGCTCACTATGCAATGGCAACTTTAAACAAATAGTCTAACCATTCTCTCTTCTAAGAAATCAGCCTCAAGGGCTCCTTCTCCATGGATCATAGTGTTTCTTCTGCCCTGCTATTAGCAAGTCAATGCCCTTTCCCCTCAATCATCTCTCTTCCCTGTTTCCCTCAGCACTTACTGGGCTATGCAGGCTTGGCAATGTGGACCCACCACAGGAGTCACCTCCCCTGAATCTTGTTGTCTTGTGGAAATCAGTTATGAAGACAGAAGCTCTGCCCCCGACCCAAAAGAGCAGGGAGACAGAGCCCATCATGTGGTACGGAGCCTAGATGATTTCTCCTGGAGAAAGCGTGAGTGTCTTGGACTTTGTGCCTGGGGGCCTGGGTGACAGTACGTAGATGACTTGCATGTTGGACCCTGGGGGGGTCTATCCTCTCTGAAGCTTGTTAGACAAATTGGTCAATGGCGTATTCATTCCCTGATCAGTTTGGTTCCTCAAGGGCAGGGACTACACAGGAAGGGGTCTCTGAATTGCCAGTTCCTTATCCCTGGGAGACCATTAATGGGACCAGCTGTGATTCCCCTTTCCTGTACATCTCCTTTGGGAGGAATCACTCTAGTCTACTTTGAATCACCTTTTGGTGACAACTGTCAGCATTTTTATTTATTTATTTATTTATTTATTCCAAGATGGAGTCTTGCTCTGTCACCCAGGCTGGAGTGCAGTGGTGAAATCTCAGCTCACTGTAACCTCCACCCACCTCCCGGGTTCAAGCGATTCTCCCGCCTCAGCCTCCCAAGTGGATGGGATTACAGGCGCCTGCCACCACATCTGGCTAATTTTTGTGTTTTTAGTAGAGACAAGGTTTCACCATGCTGGCTGTCTGGTCTTGAACTCCTGACCTCAAGTGATCCGCCCACCTCAGCCTCCCAAAGTGCCAGAATTACAGTCGTGAGCCACCGCGTGTGACCAGGATTTTCTGACTTGAAGTTTCCTAATCAGGCAGATAGGTGGGTAGCAAAGGATCCCGGGATTCACAAGGGTAGTGGTTCTCAAAAGGGAGCCCACAGCAGGATGACCTTGAGGACTTGTTTAAACACAGATTGCTAGGATCTACTTCCAAGTTTCTGTCTCAGTAGGTCTGAGTCATAATTTGCATTTAGACGCATTCTAGATGCGATGCTCCCCAGGGCAATCTTCTTGGGAACCAGTGTCCTGGGGCAGTGTTTCACAAATTTAGATTTACCAAAGGTATCAAGAGGGGATCTTGTTAACAGATAGCTTCCCACCCTATCCCAGACTTACTTTGTCAAGATCTCCAAAGGAAGACCTAAGAATCTACTTTTTTTAAAAAATTACTATAGTTTTTTGTTTTTGTTTTGAGACAGGGTCTCACTCTGTCACCCAGGCTGGAGTGCAGTGACATGATAGCAGCTTACTGCAGCTTCAACCTCCTGGGCTCAAGCAATCCTCCCACAACAGCCTCCTGAGTAGCTGGGACTACAGGAGTGGACCGCCACACCCCGCTAATTTTTAATTTTTTTTTTAGAGACAGGATTTTACCATGCTGCCCTGGGGGCTCTTGTTAATATACAGCTTCCCACTCTATCCCAGACTTACCTTGTCAATATCTCCAAGGGAGGACCTAATAATCTACTTAAAAACAAAAACAGTTTTATTTATTAAAGTTTTTATTTAAAATAAATAAAGTTTTTATTATTTTTTTTTTCTTTTTGAGACAAGTTCTCACTCTGTTGCCCAGGTTGGAGTGCAGTGGCGCAATCTCAGCTCATTGCAGCCTCAATCTCCCTGCCTTAAGTTATCCACTCACCTCAGCCTTCCAAGTAGCTGGGAGTACAGGCTGCACCCCCACGCCCTGTTAATTTTTTTATTATTTGTACAGACAGGGCATCACTGTTGCCCAGGCTGATCTAGAATTTGCAGCCTCACGTAATTCTTCCATGTCAGCCTCCCAAAGTGCTGGAATTACAGGCATGAGCCATCACACTTAGACTTTATTAATATTTTTATTGTGATAAAATACGTCTAACAAAATTTACCATTTTAAGCGTAAGACTCAACAGCACATTGCCAGGCATGGTGGCTCATGCCTGTAATCCTGGCACTTTGGGAGAAGGAAGTAAGCAGATCACCTAAGGTTGGGAGTTCGAGATCAGACTAGCCAACATGGAGAAGCCCCATCTCTACTTAAAAAAATCACAAAAATCAGCCAGGTCTGGTGGTGTGCACCTGTAATCCCAGCTACTAGGGAGGCTGAGGCAGGAGAATCACTTGAAGCTGGGAGGTGGAGGTTGTGGTGAGCTGAGATCCTGCCACTGCACTCCAGCCTGGGCAACAGAGTGAGACTTCATCTCAAAAAAAAAAAGAGAGAGAGAGAGACTCAGTGGCACTATGTACATTCACAATGGTGTGCACCATTAGCACTATCCATCTCCCATTCTTTTTCATTATTCCCGAACAAAAACTTTATAGGCATGAAATAATACCTCCTCTGCTTCCAGGCCCTGGCAACCTTGATTGCACTTTCTGTGTCTATGAATTCCCTGTTCATGTTTCCTCATATAAATGGAATCATACAATATTTGTCATTTTGTGTCTGGTTTATTTCACTTAGCATAATGTTTTCAAGGTTCAATCACGTTGCTTTTATTTATTTACTTTCAATAGCAATGCAGGTCTTACTATGTTGCCCAGGTTCGTCTCAAACTCCTGGCCTCAAGCAATCATCCCACCTTGGCCCCCCAAAGTGCTGGGATTACAAGTGTGAGCTATCATGCCCAGCTCCGTATTGCTTTTGGGATCAAATGCAAAAAATCATTACTGAGGCCAATGTCAAGGAGCTTTTTCCCTATATATATTTTGGAGAAAGTTTGTGGCTTCAGGTCTTTTTTTTTTTTTTTTTTTTTTTTTTTTTTTTTTTTTTTTTTTTTTTCTGAGACGGAGCTTTGCTCATTACCCAGGCTGGAGTGCAATGGCATGATCTCAGCTCACTACAACATCTGCCTCCTGGTTCAAATAATTCTCCTGCCTCAGCCTCCTGATTAGCTGGGACTACGGGCATGCACCACCATGCCCAGCTAATTTTTGTATTTTTAGTAGAGACGGGGTTTCACCATGTTGACCAGGATGGTTTTGATCTCTTGACCCTGTGATCTACCCGCCTCGGCCTCCCAAAGTGCTGGGATTATAGGAGTGAGCAGGTCTTACATTTAAATTTTTAATGCACTTTCAATTGATTTTTGTATGTGGTACAAGAGTCAAATTTCTTTTTCTTTTTTCCTTTTTTCTTTTTCTTTTGCAAATGGATATCCAGTTTTCATGCCACCATTGACTGAAAAGACTGTCCTTTCCCCATTGGGTATTCTTAGTGTCTTTGTTGAAAAATAGTTGACTCACATATACGGACTTATTTCTGGGCTCTCTATTCTGTTCCATTGGTCTGTGTGTCTGCTATTATGGCACTAACATACTGTTTTGATTCAGTAATTTTGTAATATAGCATGAAATCATGAAATGTGAAGCCTCCACCTTTGTTCCTCTTTTAAAAATTTTTTAATCAACAAATAGTAATTGTATATATTTAAGGGGTACTATGTGTTTTGATATATGTATACATTATGGAATGATTAAATGAAGCTAATAACATACCCATCACCTCACATACTAGACAGGAACAGAAAGATAAATACCATATGATCAGGAGCTAAGCCATGAGCACACAAAGGCATAAGAATGATACAATGGACTCTGAGGACTCGGAGGGAAAGGGTTGGGAGGGAGGTGAGGGATGAAAGACTACACACTGGGTACAGTGTACACTGCTCAGGTTATGGGCGCACCACAATCTCAGAAATTACCACTAAAGAACTTATTTATGTAACCAAACACCACTTGTTCCTCAAAAAGCTATTGAAATAATAGGAACACATGATCTCACTGATATGTGGAATCAAAAAAGTCAAACTCTTGGCAGCAGAGAGTAGCATGGTGGATACCACAGGCTGGAGGATGGGGCAGGGAAATGAGAAGATGTTGGTCAAAGGGTGCAAAAATTCAGTTAGATAGGAAGAAAATTTCTGGAGCTTGATTGTACTATATGATGACTATAGTTAATAAATTGCCACTTAAAAATTCCTTAGCTGTGGTGGCTCACATCATGTCTATAATCCCAGCACTTTGGGAGGCTGAGGTAAAAGAATCACTTGAGTCTAGGAGTTCCAGCCTGGACAACATAGCAAGACCCCATCTCTACAAAAAGTAAAAAATTAAAAAAGAAAGTAAAAAATTAGTCAGTTATGGTTGTGTGTGCCTGTAATGCCAGCCACTCAGGAGGATTACTTAAACCCAGAAGTTCCAGGCTGCAGTGAGCTATGATCACAACACTGCACTTCAGCCTGGGCAACAAGCGAGACCCTGTCTCAACATTAGTAACAATAATAATTCAAAGAAGTTAAAAGAGAAAATATTGGCAGAAGAGTGAATATACATGCCTTCTATTTTACAGTAAGAAAGTACAGAAACATTCCCCAGACATAATATCCACTTCCATAATACATTCAGGCAATGATGATACAACCATCTCACATAAAGTTGGTTCAAACAGTAATTTTCAAATACTCACCATAATCCCATCAACCATTGTATTTCCATATCCTCCCAATCTAACTGTAGCCCCTGTTAGGACTCCATTACCAGGTCTTGGAACCAGAGTATGTGAGGCTCCCATGTCAAGAGTCCCAGAAATGTCTTTTCTCTACCTCCTGACCATTTTATCACTTATGTGAATATGGTCTTGTGTGACCAGCCAGAGGTTAGGCAAAGGGACCCCAGTACCTCTTGTCAGCCCTTATCTGGATTAGACAGCCCCAGATGTCAATGTGGATAACAATGGCATCTATGTCAACGTTTTCTTGTGAAGAGTAAATGCATTATACCCATAAAGTGCTTCAAATAGTGTCCGACACAGCATAATCTCTCAATAAACTGTTTTGATTGCTCAAACTCTCAATATTTATACACTTCTAACAATATATCAAATATGGCCAGGTGTGGTGGACACTCCAGCTGGGGCAACAAAGCAGGATTCTGTCTCAAATAATAATAATAAAATAATAAAAACTTAGGATAGTGGAAGAAGTGTTTCTGATCCCACATAAATATAATCCCTCTGTCCACCCCAGCCATGCTAGTATCACTTCCTATATGCATTTCTGGTGGTACTGACTGGCTTTAATTTTATTTTATTTTTGAGATGAAGTCTTGCTCTTGTCACCTAAGCTGGAGTCCAATGGTGTGATCTCGGATCGCTACGACCTCCACCTCCCAGGTTCAAGCAATTCTTCTGGCTCAGCCTCCCGAGTATCTGGGATTACAGGAATGCATCACCATGCCCGGCTTATTTTTGTATTTATTAGTAGACACAGGGTTTCACCATCTTGGCCAGGCTGGTCTTGAACTCCTGACCTCGTGATCCACCCACCTTGGCCTTCCAAAGTGCTGGGATTACAGGCATAAGCCACCATGCCTGGCTGAGTGGCTTTAATTTACAGCCAATGTTGATAATTTATCTGCCCAAGACTAAACACAGACTGGTTCTTATCCCTCATTTTTTAACACCTTTCAGATTTTTACATTATTAGCCAAAAATTTTATGATTGAAGAAGATAACAGAAACACAGCTAATTGAGAAGCTTCTGTGGGTATTTTGAGCCTCTTAGAGTGGGGTGCTAGGTTTAGAAGTCTGATTGTATTTCATAAGACTTAGTGTGTATATGAATTTGAAGATAGAGCTGAACAGAGCACTGTGTCCTATATACACTAGTAGAATACCTACATAACTACTCATTCACTTTACAAATGTTTGTGTCATTATGAAGTGTCAGTCACCATAAAAGAAAGGAAGAAATGCAGGACTAGTTATAAATTTGAGTTGGAAGTACAGAGAAGATAAGCGTGTCATTTATAAGGGTGGAACAGGTATGATAAGGATGGCTTGCTAAAGCAAAGTTCTATTTGCAGCAATGTTATTTTTAAGATGATTACTAGCTATGCAAATAGATGTTTGGAGCTCAGAGGAGGAGTCTGAGCCAGGGATTTGAATTTGGGAGTTGTTGGCCCATCTGTGTACCAGTCAGCTATTGCTCCAAAGTGCTGCATAACAAATGATCACAAAAATCCCAGAGGCAAAACATCAAGTATTTATTTAGCTCACAGATCTGGAAGTTGATCTGCATTGGGCTTCACTGAGCCATTTAGCTACTCTTGTGTCTGTAGTTGTGCCAGAAGTGCTAAAGTGAGCAAGCCCAACTACACAAGCATGTTTAAAGCCTCTGTTCATATTTTACTGGTTAACATTCCATTGCCCAAAACAAGTCACATAGCAAAGGGCATGAAAAGGAACAAGGAAATGGGGCCATTAGTTTTCTAGAATCTGGTAGTGAAAGTCAAGGTACCTGGACCATGAGATGAAACCACCTTCTGAAGGAGAAAGAAAAAAAAGACCTATTGAAAGAAAGGTTACAGCCAGGCATGGTGGCTTACACCTGTAATCCTAGCATTTTGGGAGGCCAAGGTGGGCAGATCACTTGAGCCTAGAAGTTCGAGACCAGCCTGGGCAACATAGCAAAACCTGTTTCTACAAAAAATACCAAAAAAAAAAAAAAAAAAAAAAAAAGCTGGGTATGGTGGCGCATGCTTGTAGTCACAACTATTCAAGAGGCTGAGGTGAGGGTCACTTGAGCCCAAGAGGTCGAGGCTGCAGTGAGCTGTGATTTAATACAGGCTTTCAGGATAATTTCCAACTTTTATGAAACAGTAGAAACCTGATACAAAACAGACAAGCATAATAAAAGAAATTGGCCGGGCACGGTGACTCATGCCTGTAATCCCAACACTTTGGGAGGCCGAGACAGGCAGATTATGAGGTCAGGAGTTCCAGACCAGCCTGACCAACATGGTGAAACGCTGTCTTTACTAAAAACACAAAAAGTAGCTGGGCATGGTGGTGCACATCTGCAATCCCAGCTACTTAGGAGGCTGAGGCAGAAGAATTATTTGAACCCGAGGTGGAAGTTGCAGTAAGCCACAATCGTGCCACTGTACTCCAGCCTGGGCGACAGAGCGAGACTCCGTCTTAAAAACAAAAACAANAAAAAAAAAAAAAAAAAAAAAGAAAGAAATCAAAGGACAAACCAGTCATCAACATAGACACAGAAATACTTTTTTTAAAGTAACAAACTGAATCTAGCAAAAATGAGAAGGCGAATAAACCATATCCAAGTGTGGTTTATTTCAGTAATAGATGTTATTTTACCATATGAAAATCAAATAATATATAATTCACCTTATTAAGAGATTTAAGGATTTTTTTTTTCCAGACCTCTCAGGGATGATAAGGATTTCTCAAAGACCCTGACACATGCAGAGAAGGCACTAGATAAAATCTAATGTCCACTCATGATTTTTACAAAACAATCTTGACAATCCAAGAATAAAACAGAATTCTCTTAATTTGATAAAGGTTATTTATAAAAAAAACTTCTAGGTAGTATCATAGTTAATGGTGAAATATTAAACATGTTTCCCTAAATTCAGAAACAAGGCAAAGATATTCATTTTCATCATTTCTATTCATTACTCTAAAGAAATAAAGCAAGAAAAATAAACAAAAAATAAAGTTTAGAAATTAGGTAAGACTTTCTTTTATTGGTATTAACAGGATTATATATATATAAAAAATCCAAAATAATCCACAAAGCATTTGAATAAATAATTGGATTTATAAATGTCCCAGCTATAAAGTCAATATACAAAAAGATACTGCAATTCTATGTACTAGCCAAAAATATTGAAAAACAAATTTAAAATATTTACAAAGTAAAATATTCCACATACTTAGAAATAAATTAAACAAATCAAGACTTCTACAATTAAAACTTTAAATTGAGAAAAGTTAAAGACAACCTAGGTAAATGGACAATTATACCACATTCATTAATTGGAAAATTCAACATTGTAAAGATGTCAATTATCCTTAGGTTGTTTTATAAAGTCAATGCAATCACAAGCACAGTACCAAAAAATTTATTTGTGAAAATTAATCCTGAGATTGCAAAATTAATTTACAAAACATGGGAACACAGAAGGCAAGACAATCTTAAAGAATAAAAAGCTGGAAGGCTCTCACTACCAGATTTCCAAAAATATTACAAAGCAACATAAATTAAGATAGTACAGTAATGGTGCAAGGAAAGACAAATGAACCAAGGGGCAGAGATTGCCTAAGCAGAGGGGAAAAGTATGGTCTCTTTGATAAATCTATATATACACACCTTGATCCTACCTCACGTACTACAAAAAAATTATTCAAAATAGATCACAGATCTAAATAAAAACAATAAAGAATATAGAAGAAAACATAGGAGAATAGATTCATTATCTTGGTCCAGGCAAATAATTCTTAAACAAGTGTCAGATCTCAAGTTGATCTTTACGCTCATTAAAGACTGAGCAGAAATCTTTAGTGATCTAAAGACATGTTAACAGATCACATTTGACTTTTCTAAAATGCTATCTAGGAACCCCTAGCAGAGTTCCCAGACTTCACAGATCCCACTTGCTGCTAAGACCAGCATGATAGCTAACAATATTACCACTATTTTTAGATCCTACCTGTCCACTGCTGCCTTCTCCCCTCTCCATATGTGTCAGAACTGCCAGAACTCTGATACAGTCAGTGTAGACTCTAACCCAGTATCTGGATAAGCACGGGCGCTAACCCTAAACAAATGAGAGTATTACATTCCCCAGGCCAGTGACTAGAGTACAGCAGGCAAGTGAGCCAGTCACAGCCAACCAGATTCAATTCTGATAATCATATTGGAACTGTTCAAAAAAAACAATCACTCTTTTCTCCCTGAGACTTTAAGCTGGGAAAATAGCAGCCAGAGTTTCTAGGGCCTGCTATGAAGAGACAACCTGCTTGGAACAAAAGCTAATGCGAGAGGATACACAGCCAAGACAGGGAGACAGAATTCAACTAGATAACGTTTTTTTTAGTCCCAGGATTCAGCCATGCCTGAAGCTTGTTATACCCAAGGACTTTTTAGTAATAAATTATTTAAGCCAATGAATTCCCTTTAAAGAGTGAAAAGACAAGATGGAGATTGGGAAATGTTATCTGTAATATATGTATATATAATATACATATTTTATGTATATATGTAATATATAATACATGGTTTATACACATGTATGCATGTGTACCTAGATATAGATACACATATATGCAATAAAGGGCACATAACCAGAAGAAAACCCTTCAACTTTTCTTTTAAAAAAGGAACCATAAATCAGTGAAATGTTTCAACAGGTGCCCTCACAAAAAAAATCCAAATAGCCAATAAGCACACTGAAAAGTACTCAAAATCATTACACATCAGGTAAATGCATGCTCTGCTGAATGATTAAAATCAGAAAGTGCTGGCCAGGTGTGTGAAACAACTACAACTGTCATACATTGTTCTGGGGATTCTTGGTGGAACCAGTATTTTTTTGAAAACTGGAATACCTACCAAAACCAAACTGAAAGTCTACCCTATGATCAGTAAATTCATTCCTGCACATATAGCACATACCAAGATAAAGAAGCCCATACATCTATCAAAAGAGCAATTAAAAGTCAACTACACATTTTCTTGAGCAAAAGAAGCCAAAACACATTAACTGTACATATTATATTTTCACATTTAGATGAAAATCAAGAACAAACACACCAAGTCAATTATAGTAAGAGTCAAAATTGTGGTTGCCCTGTGGAGTAATTAATCACTGAGAAAGAGGATGAAGGAATTTCCTAATGTCCTGGAAATGTTCTCTGTTTACTAGGACGTATACATACGTGAAATTTCATCAAGCTGTACATTGAAGATTAGCATACTTCATGCATGTTAGCGTATGTATAACATAATAAAATAAAAAGTGATTAAGGGCAAGTAGTAGAATAATACTGTTAAAGGGAAACTATAGTCGTAGTAGAGTTATACTTTTAAAGGGAAAATATAATACTACAGCTAAAAGTGCCTGAAGCAATTCATGTTCTTACATTAAGGAAAAAAAGCAGTAAAATCTTTTCTGTTTGAAGGTGTCAAGTATAAATCTTCCTCCATTAAAATGGGATGACACCCTGTGGATGCTTACCTCAATTACTAAGGGTAACCCCTCTCACTCTCCACAGCTCTTACTTTTGAGACTTGCAAAAATATCTTTCCCCATGAATAGAGTGACATGATGCGGTTGGACTCTGTAAGACAGACTGCAACATAAGAAAAATGGCAATCCCAGAGCTTGCCAGAAAATCCAAGAAGCTGTATGTGGTGATAGCTGTAGAGCTGCTGCCTCAGAGGACACTGAAGTCAAGCAAGCATTTAATGTTCAGTGTTTTATTTTGTTTTTGAGAAAGGGTCTCACTCTGCCCCTCAGGCTGGAGTGCAGTGGCATGATCATAGTTTACTGCTGCTTCAAACTCCTGGGCTCAAGTGATCCTCCTGCCTCAGCCTCCTGAGTAGCTGGGACTACAGGTATACACCATCACACCCAGCTATAAAATTCAGTTTTGGGCAAATATTGATCAATGAGTCCAACAATCAGAAAAATGAGCTGAAAACTAGGTGACCAGGCCTTTATACATCTGTCTCCCTGTCTGATGGCCCCACTAAACATAGCATAATGGCTTTTTCTTCCCTTATGCCTTTCACATCTCATATAAACTCTTTAGACAAGTCTAACACAACTGGAGAAAAAAGTGATTCTGGGAAATGTAGTTAATGTAACACAATTTTTATACTCAAAACACTGGATCCAATTCCCAGCCACGAGCAAGGACAAAGAACAAAATATAAAAATAGTATATTAAACAAATTTCTGCTGAGTTACTCACTAGACAGGAAAGGCATTTAACAGTAAAAACTGATCATCTCAAAACCTTAAGGCTTTTAGCAAAAAAGAACAAGAAAAATACTGAGTGGGCAATTTCCATTGTCTGCCATGTACACTAAAAGCAAAATACCAACAAAACCAAAGTGTCAATATTATAATGACTACCCACTTAAAGAACAATGAACATTAATTAGAAACCACTTTTTTTAAAAAGACCACTGGTGCCTATACAGAAAAAAATATTTCATATCCTCCATGGATCCAAAAGACTTTATAACGGAACTTATATTTATATCAGAACCAAAATGAAAGCACCTCATAATAAAAAGTATGTGGCTAGAGCTGAAAAGGTAAATTTATCACCTTAAATGTTCCCATCAGAAAACACTGGTAATCAGCAAGCCAGTTGTTCACTTAAAGGATGAGGCACTGATCTTCATTTCTAGTATGAATTTTCTTATACATAATAAGTAATGTTCATAAAGGCTTTAGCACATGATTTACATACACAGGGTTTCTCTAACGTGTCCTCAAATCTTCAAAATGATAAGCAACAATTTCCTACTTTCTAACATTCATAGGGTGTCTCCACAGTATGAGACCTCACAAGTTGCCTAGGATCTGAAGCTCTGCAGACATTCCCATATTCCTTACATTTGTATGTTTTCTCTAGTGTGAGTTTTCACATGTCTTCGAAAGTAGGCAGGACAAACAAAGGCTTTCCCACATTCCTTACATTCATAAGGTTTCTCTCCAGTGTGGCTTCTCACGTGTCTTCGAAAGGATGAGGGACAACTGAAGGCTTTCCCACATTCCAGACATTCAAAGGGTTTCTCTCCAGTGTGCATTCTTGCATGTACAGTAAGGTATGAAGAATGACGAAATGCTTTCCCACATTCCTTACATTCATAGGGCTTTTCCCCAGTGTGTGTTCTCATGTGGATCCTAAGGGCTGAGGGATAAATAAATGCTTTCCCACATTTCTTACATTCATAAGGTTTCTCTCCAGTGTGAGTTCTGATATGTACTGTAAGGTGGGAGGAACTAATGAAGGCTTTCCCACATTCCTTACATTCATACGGCTTCTCTCCACTGTGAGTTCTTAAGTGTTCGGTGAGGGACGAGGAACGACTAAAGGTCTTCCCACACTCCTTACATTCATACTGTATCTTTCCAGTGTGATCTCTCACATGTGCCCTAAAGGATGAGGGACAACTAAAGGCCTTCCCACATTCCTTACATTCGTAGGGCTTCTCTCGACTTTGATTTTTCACATGTGTATTAAGGGAAGTGGGAAGATAGAAGGCCTTTCCACATTCCAGACATTCATAGGGTTTTTCTCCAGTGTGTTTTCTCATATGGATACTCAAGGAGGAGGGACAATTGTAGGCTTTCCCACATTCCTTACATTTGTAGGGTTTCTCTCCGGTATGTGTTCTCACGTGTACAGTGAGTTTTGAGGACTCGCTGAAGGCCTTCCCACACTCTTTACATTCATACGGCTTCTCTCCAGTGTGAATTCTTATATGTATTATAAGGTGAGAGGAAGAACTGAAGGCCTTCCCACATTCCTTACATTCATATGGCTTATCTCCGCTATGAATCCTTTTGTGTTTGGAGAGTGAGGAGGAACAACTGAAGGCCTTCCCACATTCCTTACATTCATAAGGCTTATCTCCACTATGAATCCTTTTGTGTTCTGTAAGCGATGAGGAACAACTGAAAGCTTTTCCACATTCCTTACATTCATAGTTCGTCTTTCCAACGTGAAGCTTCATATGTGCCCTAAAGAATGAGGAACAACTGAAGGCTTTGGTACATTCCTTACATTCATAGGGCTTCTCTTCAGTGGGGGTTTTCATATGCTTCTTAAAACAAGCAAGAAAATGGAAGGCCTTCCCACATTCCTTGCACTCATAGGGTTTGCTTCCAGTATGAGACCTGATGTGATTCTTAAGGGACGAATGATCCACAAAGACCTTTCCACACGCGTGGCATTCACAGGATTTTACTTCAGTTGTTCTCTTGACTGAATTAAGATTTGGAACTTGGCTGAAGGTCTGTCCATGTTGATTTTCTTCACTACATTCATAGATGTTTTCTACCATAGGATTTCTTTTAAAAATAAAAGACACATTATTAGTAATAAATTTTTACCAATTTCAGTGAATGTGTATGTTTTCTGGCCTTCTGTCAAGTTATAAATTGAAAGTTCTCACAAAGCGCTCTACCACAGCCAATACTGTCGCCACGTTTTTGACTCACAGATTTTTCTTATAATCGTTTACAAGTGAAGTATGTGTCAAACATTCAAAATCTCAGTCTCATTTGTGGAAAAAATTAACTCATGAAAATTCTCAGCCGGGTGCAGTGGCTCACACCTGTAATCCCAGCACTTTTGGAGGCAGAGATGGCTGGATCACAAGGTTAGCAGTTCAAGATCAGCCTGGCCAAGATGATGAAACCCCACCTCTACTAAGAATACAAAAATTAGCTGGGCGTGGTGGTGTGCGCCTGTACTCCCAGCTACTCAGGAGGCTGAGGCAGGAGAATTGCTTGAACCCGGGCAGCAGAGGTTGCAGCGAGCTGAGATCATGCCACTGCACTCTAGCCTTGGTAACAGAGCAAGACTCCATCTCAAAAAAAAGAAAAAAAAAATTCTCAAATCACAATCTTTGATCCAGGCTTATTTATACATATATATTTCTTAAATTTCATAATATTTTAAGATTCTCTCCGGAGGCACTACTTTCTCATGCATGGCACTCACCTCAACTGCCTCTCATGGCTTTTGTTCTGATAATCGGTACCACAGGATTCTTGGTTTTCATGTAAACTGGAGAACCAGGAATCATTCCTTTTGAATCTTACTATTTTCTGTTCATTGGATATTTTCTCTCCACAAATATCTGGTGGGGCAACCGATTCATTAGCTTTAAGTTGAGTCTCAAAACCTGTAACAAAAAAAGTGAAAGCTTCTGTGAACAAAGGACTTTTAGCAGAGTGGCTATTTCAGGACTTTGGTATTGATAGACACAAGGGTCAAAATGGTAAGCAATTAACTAAGAAATAATTACATGAAGATTCAGACTAACATAACTAGAATAGTATTAGGAGAACAAAACAAAAATTGGACAAAATGCACATGACCAGGCTGGGCGCAATGGGTCACGCCTGTAATCCCAGCACTTTGGGAGGCCAAGGCAGGCGGATCATGAGAAAAGGAGATCAAGGCCATCCTGGCCAACATGATGAGACCCTGTCTCTACTAAAATATAAAAAATTAGCTGGGCATGGTGGGGCACACCTGTAGTCCCAGCTACTCAGGAGGCTGAGGCAGGGAAATCACTTGAAGTCCAGAGGCAGAGATTTCAGTGAGTCAAGATTGCGCCACTGCACTCTAGCCTGGCGACAGAGCGAGATTCCATCTCAAAAAAAAAAAAAAAAAGGCATATGACCAAATACTAACTTACAAAGAGGAAATATGGAAGGTCTTTGCCAAGAACAAGGAAAATGTGAGAGAATGACAAAAAGTCAAAATAGTCATCTGAGATATCTGTGGAAGATGAGCTTCCTCACATAAAACAAAGTTTATTTTTGTTTTTGATTTTCTTTTAAGTTGATTTTCCTCCCCCAACCAAAACAGTTTCTCTCAAGGGTTCTTGCCTTCCTGGTGCTCTCTCACACAGATGCCCTGGATAAGTTCTCTCTTCACTGTCTGCAGGTCTTCCTCTTGTTCCCACTGGGAGATCAGATGGGGTGTGTGTAGCAGATACCCTGCACAAGCAGAAAGCCATATCATGAGGGAAAATGATGAAGAATCACAAACATTTTCATAAGACAGAAACAAACCTTCAGTCTTCTGATATTCCAAAAGTGGATAACTGTGAGTTTAACTGCAACAAAATGTCAAATTTATTATTTTTTTTTTAAAGGAGAGGTGGCAGGAGGAAGTAGCCTCTGACATACAGAACTGATCTAATGTTCACACCTAGATCTCAATATCATTACAAGCTGGTCAGACAGTCACAACCAGGACATTTTGTTCTCCTACTGAATATAAATAATCTTGTAGAATACTAATCTTGGATAAAGTTACTATGAAATTATGATAAAATGAAACAAAACAAAGTTACCTTTAATTTTTTCTGAAGACTTTATGCCACCCACATATACTCAGTAATACAGCATGACTGAATAATACTATCAGCAACCAGCAATACTATCCACTTTCTGTCAGCAACCAATCTAAAGTGACTGCCTGTGTCACTACGCTGAACAATGTCCCCTCAAAATTCATGATCAAATGGATCAATGGAAAAGCACAGAGGGCTCAGAAACAAAGCCACACCAATATAGTCAACTGACCTTGACAAAGTAGCAAAGGCAATACAATGGAGAAAAGATAGTCTTTCCCACAAATGGTACTGGAACAACTGAACATCCACGTGCAAAATATAAATCTAGACACAGACCTTAGACCCTTCACAAAAATCAACTCAAAATGGGTCACAGACCTTACTGTAAAAAGCAAAGCTAGAAAACTCCTAAAAGATAACAGGAGAAAAATCTAGATGACCTTCTGTTTGGCAATGACATTTTTAATTTTTAATTTATTTTTTTTAAATTTATTTTAAAATTTTTTTAAGAGCCATGGTCTCACTTTATCACCCAGGCTGTAGTAGTGGTGTGATCATAGCTCACTGCAGCCTCAAACTCTTGGAGTCAAGTGATCCTCCAGCCTCCGCCTCCCAAGTAACTGGAACTACCAGTTCCACCACATCCTGGCACTGATATTTTAGATATAATGCTATAAGCATGATCCATAAAACAAAGAATAAGCTGAACTTAATTAACATTTAAAATTTCTGGGCCAGGTGTGATGGCTCATGCCTGTAATCCCAGCACTTTGGGAAGTCAAGGCAGGTGGATCACCTGCGGTCAGGAGTTCAAGACCAGACTGACCAACCAGGAGAAACCCCCTCTCTACTAAAAATAGAAAATTAGCTGGGCATTGTGGCACATGCCTATAATCCCAGCTACTAGGGAGGCTGAGGCAGGAGAAGACTCTCTTGAACCTGGGAGGTGGAGGTTGCAGTAAGCTGAGATCATGCCCATTGCACTCCAGCCTCGGCAACAAGAGCAAAACTCCATCTCAAAAAAAAAAAAAATATCTCCCCTGTGAAAGACAATGTCAAGAGAATGGAAATATAAGCCACAGCCTGGGAGAAAATATTTGCAAAATATATATCTGAGAAGGAACTGTTATCAAAAATATACAAAGACTGTAGCAGATATCATACAGAAAAAAAATATTCAAAGAACTCTTAAAATTCAACAGTGTTTAAAAAAAAAAGGACAAAAAATGAGCCAAAGACCTTTACAGATACCTGATACCTCACCAAAGAACATATACAGATGGCAAATAAGCATATGAAAAGATGCTCAATATCACAAGTCATCAGGGAAATGCAAATTAAAACAAGGCACCCCTACACACGTATTAGAATGGCCAAAATCCTGAACATTCACAACAACAAATGCTGGTGAGGATGAGGAGCAACAGAAACTCTCATTCATTGCTGGTTGGAATGCAAGATGGTACAGCCACTTTGAAAGACAGTTTTGTACTTTCTTATAAAATTAAACACCCTCTTACCATAAAATCCACCAACTGGATTGCACTCCTTTTACCCAAAGGAGTTGAAAGCTTACATCCACATAAAAACCTGCACACCAATGTTCATAGTAGCATTATATATAATTGCCAAACGTGTAAGCAACCAAGAAGTCCTTCAGTAGGTAAATGGATAAACTGTAGTACATCTAGACAATAGAATATTAGTCAGCACTACAAAGAAATGAGCTTTCAAGCCATAAAAAGACATGGAAGAATCTTAAATGTATATTGCTAAGTGAAAGAAACCAATCTGAAAAGGCTGTGTACTGCATGATTCCAACTATATGACATTTTGCAAAAGGCAACAACATTAGAAGACTGTAAAAAGATCAGTGGTTGCATGCCGGGCGCGGTGGCTCAAGCCTGTAATCCCAGCACTTTGGGAGGCAAAGGCGGGTGGATCACGAGGTCAAGAGATCGAGACCACCCTGCTCAACATGGTGAAACCCCGTCTCTACTAAAAATACAAAAAAAAATTAGCTGGGCATGGTGGTGCATGCCTGTAATCCCAGCCACTCAGGAGGCTGAGGCAGGAGAATTGCCTGAACCCAGGAGGCAGAGGTTG
>NW_016107578.1:1439558-1451192 GCF_001604975.1 Cebus imitator | reverse complement strand
AAAAAAAAAAAAAAAAAAAAAAAAAAAAAAAAAAAAAAAAAGAAATAGGGTCTTTATAGATATAATCAAGTTAACACAAGGTTATACTTGGTTAAGGTGGGCCCTAAATCCAATGGCTGGTGTCCTTATAAGGAGAAGGAGACTTAGAAAGACACACAGGAAGAAGATGAAGGCAGAGACTGGAATGATGCATCTGTAAGTCAAGGAATGTCAATGATTGCCAGCAATCCCCAGAAGCCAGGAAGAGAAAAGGGAGTCTTTCCCCCAGAGCCTTCAGAAAAAACACAGCCCTGCTGATCCCTTGATTTCAGATACCCAGCCTCTAGAAATACTGCGAAGGAAAAAACATCTGTTGTTTTTAGCCACCAGTGTGTGATGCTCTGTTACAGAAGGTCTAGGAAACTAACACAGACTGCTTCCATAGATCTATCCCCAAATCACTCAACTGAAGCACAAATCCTAAAACGGGTTCTTTCTAACACATGTATTCTCCCTTGCTGCACTGCAAAATAAACCCAACTTATTTAACTATAGATGTGTTCCTGGTAGTCATTGGGTAAAGGGCATAGATAGCAGTAAAATCCTCAAAATGTCAAAACTACAAACCTCCTTCCTGTGTCCCATAGTGATTGCTGAGGTTTACACGCATACTTTCAATACTTAATAAGCCTCAAGACTTTCAACCACACAAAAAAAGAAAGCATCAGCTCAATATACAGATGTTTCTTTCCTTTTTTTTTTTGACAGAGTTTCACTCTTGTTGTGCAGGCTGGAGTGCAATGGCACAATCTAGGCTGACTGCAACCTCCTCCTCCCAGGTTCATGCAATTCTCCTGCCTCAGCCTCCCGAGTAGCTGGGATTACAGGCATACACCACCACGCTCAGCTAATTCTGTACTTTTAGTAGAGATGGGGTTTCTCCATGTTGGTGAGGATGGTCTGGAACTCCAAACCTCAGATGATCCACCTGCCTCAGCCTTCCAAAGTGCTGGGATTACAGACGAAAGCCACCGCACCCAGCCCAAATGTTTATTTTCATAGCGAAGCCACTAGAGTATAAGTTCATTGGGGTCAGTGACTATATCTGTCTTATTTACTAATGTCTTCCCATCCCTCAGCCCAAATCCTAGAATAAAGTCAATTTGGTGAGAGAAAATCACTTTCTTTTTTCTTTTTCTGAGATGGGATCTTGCTGAGTCGCCCAAGCTAGAGTACAGTGGTGCAATCTCGGCTCACTGCAACCTCTGCCTCCCTGGTTCAAGAGATTCTCCTGCATCAGCCTCCTGAGCAGCTGGGACTACAGGCGTGCACCACCATGCACAGCTAATTTTTGTATTTTTAGTAAAGACAGGGTTTCACCATATTGCCCAGGCTGGTCTCAAACTCCTGACTTCGTGGTCCACCCACCTCAGCCTCCCAAAGTGCTGGGATTACAAGTGTGAGCCACCAGGGACACCCGGCCTAAAATCACTTTCTAAACAACTACATGAAAAAATCTTGCCATTCTTACCTAGCGAGGCCAGGTTCTGGAAGTTTTCCAGCATCACATCTCTGTAGAGGTTCCTCTGAGCAAGATCCAGCAAAGCCCATTCCTCCTGGGTAAAGTTCACAGCCACATCCTCAAAGACTACTGAGTCCTAAAATATACCATAAATTCTATTCAGAAAGGTACAATTCCTCCAATGTGTACAAGAGGACGGATGAGGCTGACAATATTGAGGAAATGAGAGCCAATTCATAGGAAATTCAGGAGATCCCAGCATCTACTCTAGGACTCAGTCAACAAATCTCTCTCTCTTTCTATCTACACTAATTCATCACTGATCAAATCCTGACTTACAGATTTAACACTTCTAAAACACTAAATTGCCAGGCAAATTGGGTCACACCTGTAATCCCAGCACTTTTGGGGACAGAAGTAGGAGGACTACCTGAGCCCAGGAGTTCGAGACCAGCCTAGGCAACGTAGCATAGTGAGACTCAGTCTCTGCCAAAATTTAAAAGTACATATGGCCAGGTGTGGTAGCGTGTGCCTGTGGTGGCTTAGGTGGGAGGATCGTTGAGCCGCAAGGTTGAGGCTACAGTGAGCATGACCATGCCACTGTACTCTAGCCTGAACAATGACAACAAAAAAACACTAAATTTATCTCCCTACAAATTGATGGCAATGAGATAGGGCAAAACAGTGTTTTTCCTACCCTCTTACATAGTCACTCAGTACCGTATAGAACATTTCTGACACTAGCTGTGGGTGGGATATTTTCCATACCCACCAAGCAATTCCCCAATGGACACCTGCTGGGTATCCTATAATTCGCTTTCTGATATGATCTACCTGGAGATCCCACAGGTTGAGGGCTTGGTCCCACTTAACTGCCTCCCACTTCAGATGCCAATCCCAAGTTAAAAGGTTGTCAACTATACTTCTGACTGGCTAAAATGAGGGCTCCTACTACCCTCTCCTTGAGTTCGGTTAATTTGCTGGAACAATTCACAGAACTCATGGAAATATGTTTATTGGTTTGTCAGCAAGGATATTACAAAGTATACAGATAAAACAGCCAGAAGGAGAGATGGACAGGCCAACGTATAGTGGAAAGGGGTACAGAAATTCCATGCCCTCTCCTGGCATGCCACCCCCCAGGAACCACCACACATTCAGCTATCCACAAGCTCCATCACATGGTTGATGTTAAGTCCCAATCCTCTGACTTTGCCTGGGTCTTTCTGAAACAGCCCCCATCTTAAGGCTCTCCAGGAGCTTCCAGACACCAACCATCTCATTAGCACACAAAAGACTGTCTTATTGCTCCAGAGATTACAAGGGTTTTTAGGAACTCTGTGCCAGGGAACAGGATGAAAGCCAAACACATATTTCACAATATCACAGAGGGTGACCAATGCCAGTCTTACAATGGCCTAGAAAAGTCCAGAGCATATTGAAGAAGTGAGAGAAATGCTCTGGAAATGAAATAATTTCCACATTGACATCATCAATTCCTTATTACAGAAATAACTTCACCTGTTACTTTATTCCCACCATAGCAATCACTACAACATTAAACACAGGGTCAAATGTAGATGGGGTTTTAATGAATAAAAATACACTGAGAGAATAGAAGCTTTTCACTTTTTCCCCTTCTCACAAACCTGAGAGGCCCAGGAGCTGCACAAGCACAACTTTCAAGCCAGACCCACAGCTGGTTATACTTCCTTGTCTTCTAGGCCAGGGGTCAGCAAACTATGGCATATGACCACATCCAAGCTGCCACTTGAATGCATCAAGTTTTACTGGAACACAATAAAACATGTGTTTATGTACTGTCTATGGCTGCTTTTGCACTCAAACGGCAGAGCTAAATTGTAATAGAAACACTACAGCCTTCAGTGCCTAAAATACTATGTGGTCCAATGCAGAAACAGATTGCTGTTGACCTGTGCTCTAAAACATGGAAGGAGATCTGGTGCAATGGAAATTTTTTGACAATTATTACCTTTTACTTACCTGTATCCTATTTTTCTGTAACTCAGCAGTTGTTCTTTCTTCCTCCATGTCCCCTGCATGAAGAAAAGCAGGATATTGAGAAGTTAGAAGTAAAGATGACATGAGACTCCAAACCTCCCTAAAATTCCCACACTCATGAACCTGGATGTTGTACCCCATCAATTATAAGTAACAACTCCCCTCAAAACACACACACACACACACACACACACACACACACAACCAAGACACCCAAGCAAATATATACTGCTCTTATGGGAAAGTGGAACAGCCTTATGTCCCCGTAGAGATAGAAAACAGTGTTCTGGTCCATGGTGATCATAAAGAAGAGCTTAAGAGTGCTATTTTGTAAATTAACTAAAGTCTAGAAAAGTCTGACTGTCAATTTGCCCATGATAACAAAAAGTATAAAATGTATTAGGGAGCATCTTCAACAACATGAATATACACTCCCTGTCTGAAATTCAAGAAAGCACTGATTTATAGGCCAGGCTTCTGGGAGTTCTACTCCCAGTATTTCTTACTTTTGCACCCCTTGGCTGGCTAGGCGGTATTACTGCTTAGCCCTAGACCCCTGCTCCTGCCCCCATGAGCTGCAGGGTTCCCCAAAACCTTAGTTTCTGAGAAAGAAAATCAGCCTTTTGAATTCCATATGCAAGAGGCAGAGAAGGCCACTATGCTGTGATGGACATGCTAAATTTGCCTGCCCAGTACACTGGTATCAGAATAAGAATACTTGGCCTGTATCACCCCTGATGCGGGATCTGCAGTGCTGTTTCAAAAATTTCAGACAAGAATATGTTAACAGTTACTTCCACTGTAATGGAACAAGTAGCATCTTTAAAAGCCAATAAAAGGCCAGGCGTGATGGCTCACACCTATAATCCCAGCACTTTGGGAGGCCAAGGAGGGTGAATCACCTGAGGTCAGGAGTTCGAGACCAGCCTGGCCAACATGGAGAAACCCCATCTCTATTTTTTAAAAAAAAAAAAAAGCCAATAAAAAATTGTAACATTCTTCACTGTATTGTATTAGTAGCAATATATGCCATCTGGGAAACCCTGATGTGAGAATAACTTTGCAAAGAAATGGCCACATTTTAGAATCTTTCTCACAGAAACTCTGCAAATCAAGTATTATTACAACCAGTTTAGAGTTGAGTAATCTTAGAAAGCGTCAATTAACCACATGTTCAATATTACCTAGTTAGACAGCTGCTGAGGCAGGGTATGAATGCAGGCCTATTTGTCTTCAAAACACCCAATTAGCCGGGCGTGGTGGCTCACGCCTGTAATCCCAGCACTTTGGGAGGCTGAGGCGGGGGGATCACCTGAAGTCAGGAGTTCGAGACCACCCTGACCAATATGGTGAAACTCTGTCTTATAAAATAAAAAATAAAAAAACACCCAATGAGTACATTTCTGAACACATACCTTAAATTTTAATTGTTAGTAAGCCCCTTATTCCTAGTATTACCAGGATTTAGCCTAGAACCCTATTGGGCACCCCGGAGAGTGGACAAATGAAGCATTCTAATTAAATATGTTGGCCAGGTGTGGTAGCTCACGCCTGTAATCCCAGTACTTTGGGAGGCCAAGGCAGGGGGATCACATGAGGTCAGGAGTTCGAGACTGGTCTGGCCAACATGGCGAAACCTGTCTCTACTAACAATACAAAAATTGGCCAGCCATGCTGGTGCACAGCTTTAGTCCCAGCTACTCAGGAGGCTGAGGCAGGAGAATTGCATGAACCCAGGAGGCAGCGGTTGCAGTGAGCTGAGATCGCGCTGCTGCACTCCAGCCTGGGCAACAGAGCCAGACTCTGTCAATAAATAAATAAATAATCAAATGTGCTATCTTTGAGCTCCTTCTCCTGACTAAGGTCTATGTCTTGGGCAATGATTCTTCCCTTACAGTCCTTACCTCTTTCATTTTATATTTATTTAGGTAATATTTACCCTGACCCTACTACATGAAGTCACAAGGAATAAGGCACAGACAGAAAAAACAAAAAGCAGAAAAATCCTGAAGCAAATGAATATATAGAGATACAAGCTATATAAAAAATGTAATACATTATAGGAATAAGGAGACACATAACATATTTATCTTTAGCAACAGGACTGGTAATGTGGCAAGGTAGAAGCAGAAAATTAAAATAATTGTTTCAGATAATGCTGGAAATTCAGAGGGTTTAGTATATGTATTATCTATTTGTAAGCATTATCAACTCCCAGAGGGAAATAAAAATCAGTATTAATAGGCTAGACTATTGATATATGAGGTTGAATAAAGGCCAGCATAAAAGTTTAGAAAGAAAATAGAACAAGATAATATTTTTTAAAACATAGTAAACAGAATTGGAAAAGCTAACCTGTGAAAAGAAAAACTAATAAAACTGACAAACTCAGCTTTATTTTATTTTTTATTTAATTTATTATTTGAGACAGACTCTCCTTATGTTACCCAGGTTGATCTCATTTCCTAAGCTCAAGTGATCCACTTGCCTTAGCCTCCCACCAGCTGGGACTACAGATGTGCACCACTGCAGCCAGCAACAAACTCAGCAATTTTTTTTCTTTTTTTATTTTTTAAGGCTAGTCAAGTGAAGCAGTGGGAATGGAGAAGGAACAAAGAAATCTGTAACTGGTTGTGATCAATTAGTTGTAAACACCGATGCACTCGGACCAGCCAAACTCAGCAATTTTAAGAGCAACAGGGCAGACAAAAAAAAAAAAAAAAGAACAATAATAAATCATAATTATAGATACCATAAGGAAAATATAGAAAAAATTTAAGGAATAAATATGAAAATGCACAGGTAATGAATGAATTTCTAGAAAGTAGTACAACTTTCCAGCTATGGTCTAAAACCTGATTACATCCAGTAATCAATGAAAAAAAAATCAGCAGTTTAAAACATGGTCAGGCCAGGTGCAGTGCGGTTCATGCCTGTAATTCCAGCACTTTGGCAGGCAGACAGCCCATGACTTCAAGACCTGCCCAGGCAACACAGCGAGACTCCTTTTTACTAAAAAGAAATAGAAATAAATAAAGAAAAAAAAAACCCTACAAACACCTACAGCAAACATCCTATTTAATGGTGAAATGGTAGAAAAATTCCCTCTGGAATCAGAAACAAGACAAGGATGTAAATTATATGCTATTCTGTCGGACATTGTACTGGAGGTCCTGGCAAGTGCAGTAAGAAAATGAAAACAAATGGAAACTGCAAGGAATAAAAAGGGAAAAGATTGAAACCGACAGATGACCAAATCTTCTGTGTGAAATGTAATCAATCTGTAGATAAATGATTCAAATGTATCATTAATGATAAAATGCATCAGTTCACTTTTACTGGGATATAATGTATCAAACTGATGTCCACAGGCAGAGTATAAAATCCAGAGACCAAATACTATCTTTTTTTTTTTTTTTGGAGACAGGGTCTCGCTGTGTTGCCCAGGCTGGAGTGCAGTGATAGGATCTCAGCTCACTGCAACCTCTGCCTCTCCAGCAGCTGGGAGCACAGGAGCACACCATCACACCCGGCTATTATTTTATTTTATTTTTTGTATAGAGGGGATCTTGCTATGTTGCCCAGGCTGGTCTCAAACTCCTGGGCTCAAGCGATCCGCCCGCCTCGGCAGCCCAAAGTGCTGGAATTACGGGCATGAACCACCGCGCCTGGCCCAAACACTATCTAATGTATAAAGAGGGGACAGGAGGGGACCGAGCCGAGGCAAATGTCACCCCGTGCTCACCGGACACGCCGCGATCCACAGATCTGCTCACAGAGAACGAGGCTGAGGCGCTTGTCTTTGGGACCCGAATGGGTAGAGATGCTCTTCCTTTCTGGAAAGAGCAAAAGATGCTTTCACAGGCTGATGAACTATGACACTGGTTCTCCAACTCTCGCGTGCATCAGAATCACCCCGATTTCTGGATCCAGATCAGAGTTCCCGATTCGGGAGTTTGCGACGAGCCGCAGCCGCAGGGGCAGCTGACCCAGGCTCTCCGAGAAAGCACAGCGGCTGCGGGAGGCCCCAGGCGCGGGGTCAGGGCAGGGAGCGGCTGAGAGGCCGCCCTTAGACCGCCGATCCTCAGGCAGAGCCCTACGTCTCCCGCGGACCGGACCCGCGGCAGGCGGGGTGGGACAGGGCAGGGCAGGAAGCGGACGGAGGCAAAAATTTACGTCAGACGCAGGCGGAGTTGCTGATTGACATGGCTGCCGGCTCGCGCATGCGCAAACGCGGACTTCGGTTCCTAGTTCGGCACGACAGACGTCCTACGGGGCGGGGCCTGAGAGGCGGGACTTGAGGTCAAGGAGGTGGGGCGGGAGGGAGCGGGGACTGCTAAGGAGCGTGAAGACTGGTTCTAGCCGCAAGCGGTAGAGAAATCCTAGTTTCTTCATTATTGAGAGTAAACAGAAGAAACAGAACCTGGGACTGGGCTTGGCTGACTGTGGGCGAGGCGAGGCTGGAGCTACACCGGACCTAGGGGCGTGGCTTTCTAAATACTCCAAGGGGCGTGGCTAAAGGTGGAACCAGATTGGGGGCGGGACTTGGTTGAAATTCCTAGGGATCAGGGACGAGGGCTAGGGACGAGGCTTAAGTAACTAGGCCTGGGGCTGGGGCTAAGTTAGGGCTTCCCAACAAGGTCCTCAGCTACCACGGATACAGGATGCTCATCAGTTGGGTTTATACCTATCCTCCATGTTGCTACAGCCCTGTACACAGGACACATATATTTTCAACTCTAATATGAAACAGACTCTCCTTTCCATTCACTCAGTCCTTTTGGGCCTTTTAGTTTTCCCTTTCATTGTTTTATTGATAACTTCTCCTGTAGAGGGAAGCCACTGGTAATTATTTATATGGAACCTTTTACCTGGAAACTTGCTGTCAGTTTATTATTTGGAACATCAAATATAAATTTTTTATGCATGTTTTCATTGTTTTAATATGTATAACTCATTTTTTTTTCTTTTTATGAGGCAATATCTCACTCTATCGCCCAGTCTGGAGTGCAGTGATGCGATCATGGCTCATTGCCGCCTTGACTGCCCTAGCCCAGGTGATTATCGCATCTCGGCCTCCCAAACAGCTGGGACTACAGACGCGTGCGACCACACCCTGCTAATTTTTTGTATTTTTACAGCCCAGACATCAAAGCTTGAAATGAAATATACGGTCAATCGGAGCCTTGCATAAGCTGCACCCCACCCTGGAGCAAACTAAAATAATAGAGACAGCCTTACATTCCTAGTGCCAGGACCTGTCTCAGAGTCGACAAAATCTGAGACGAGTTTGTAGATTCCTTGTTTGTAGATTTGCTGGAGAGTCTAAGGCAGCTTTCTGGACCTGCTGCAGAACATTCAGGAGACCGGAGAGACCAATGGGTGAAACAGGAGGATTTTATTAAGATGGCCACCAGCTCAGCGGATTAACATCCCAAGGCTGAGCCCTAACAAAGACATGGCTTCGCTTTTTATACATGAAGTACATAGTGGCACTAAAACAAGTTTGCAGGTGTAGAACAAAGACAATTCGTTAAGCAATGATAGGCACCTAATTTAGGCTTACAAATGACTGTTACTATGTGACCCAGATGTTGGCTATCTGTAGAGCTGAAGGATTCTAGCATAGGCCTTAGCTATTGCCTTCTGCTACAGTGCCCAGAAAGCCAGAATCCTGCCTGCTTGGGCATTTCTTATGACCTTCGCTGTGTTACAGCAACTTACAGTTATCAGATATAGAGAACATGAATACAATAATTTATAAACTTATAAAACCTACAAAGCAGAATACAATCCCACAGGAGGGGAAAGAACTCAGGGAAGTTTGCGTATAGAAAAGAAGAAAAATTTAGGCCGGGCGCAGTGGCTCACACCTGTAATCCCAGCACTTTGGGAGGCTGAGGTGGGCAGATCACCTGAGGTTGGGAGTTCGAGACCAGCCTGACTAACATGGCGAAACCCCATTTCTACTAAAAAAAATACAAAATTAGCCGGGCATTGTGGTGCATGACTGTAATCCCAGCCACTTGGGAGGCTGAGGCAGGAGAATCGCTTGAACCAGGTAGGCAGAGGTTGCAGTGAGCCGAGATCTCACCATTGCACTCCAGCCTGGGTAACAACAGTGAAACTCCATCTTAAAAAACAAAGAAAGGAAGAAAAATGTAATTTCTTCTCCCCTTTCCCACATTAACCAAGCTGTAAAGAAGATAAGAAATAATCACTCCAGTACCACAGTAGACAAGCCTTGAAGGCTTTGGGGCCCATTTAATTAGATTTAGCAAGAATTTTTTTTTTTTTTTTTAATCTCTGACCTTCTAGTTGAAACAAAATTAGTTACCAATAGAATTAGGTGAATGCTATGCTGCACCTAGGCACATAGCCCCAACCTACATAAGGACTAAGAGAATTGTAACACTTTGAGTTGGTCTGGTGGAATCATCTCCAGCCTTCTCCTTGTATCCAGTTACAGCAATAAATTCCTTACTTCCCTAGTTTGTCTGCTTCTCATTATTGGGCCTTAAGAAAATGCAGCTGGACCCAGCTTGGTTCTGGGAACACATTGGGGCTGTTTTCTCTTTCTTTTGGTCTCTTAAAATGAAAAATATTGCTTACTGTGTATCAGGCAGTGTTTTAAACTCAATAAACTCAGTTACCTTTTTTTTCTGAGACGGAGTTTCGCTCTTGTTGCCTAGGCTGGAGTGCAATGGTGTGATCTCAGTTCACTGCAACCTCCACCTCCTGGATTCAAGCGATTCTCCCACCTCAGCCTCCCGAATAGCTGGGACTACTGTCGTGGGCCACCATGCCCAGCTAATTTTTGTATTTTTGGTAGAGACAGGGTTTCTCCATGTTGGGCAGGCTGGTCTTGAACTCCTGACCTCAGGTGATCCACCTGCCTCGGCCTCCCAAAGCGCTGGGATTACAGGCGTGAGCCACCACACTTGGCCCTAAATTTTTTTTTTTTTTTTTTTTTTAAATAGGGTCTCACTTTGTCACCCAGGCTGGAGTGCTGTGGCTCAACCATCACTGACTGCAAACTCCACCTCCTGGACTCAAGTGATCCTCCTATATCAGCCTCCTGAATAGCTGGAACTGCAAGCCCTTACCACCACACCCAGATAATGTTTGTATTTTTTGTGGAGACAGGTTTCACCATGTTGCTCAGGCTGGTCTCAAAGTCCTAGGTTCAAGTGATCCACCTGCCACAGCCTCCCAAAGTGCTGGGATTACAGGCATGAGCCAACACGCCAGGCCATAAACTCATATACCATTAATTCAGTTCATTCTCATTTATTTCTATAAGGCAATATTGTCTCAACTTATAAGGAAATTGAGGCATAGAGATCATAAAACTAGAATGAAAACCAGACCTGGACAGTAGTTAAAGGAGTAAAAACAATTTTACTTAGGACAATTGCAATAGGGGAAAACAAACCTCTGTATAAAACTGGGCTCTGGCTAGGCGCTGTGGCTCAAACCTATAATCCCAGCACTTTTGGAGGCCAAGGTGAGTGAATTACTTTAGTCGAGCAGTTCAAGACCAGCCTGGTCAACGTGGTGAAACCCTGTCTCTACTAAAAATATAAAAATTAGCCAGGTTTGGCAGCAGGCACCTGTAATCCCAGCTACCTGGGAGACTGAGAAAGGAGAATCACTTGAATCCAGGAGGCGAAGTTTGCAGTGAGCCAAGATTGCACCACTGAACCCCAGCCTGAGTGACAGAAAGGAGACTCTGTCTCAAAATAAATAAAAAGAAAACTGGGCTCTATTCCCAAAAGATGAGCTGGTGGGAATTCATAGACAAGGAGCAGCGTGAGCCAATGGATGGAAAATTATTAAGAGAAAAGAAACATCCAGTGTAAAGGGGATTTTCGCTAAACCCATGACAAGTTTCTTGCTAAAAATAGGTCAGAGCGATCAGACATTACCTAGAGGAGGGTGGTGTTACTGGAAGGCAGGCCTTGAGTGTCAAATGTCCAGGTTCTTGGTGTGTTGAACAAAGAATTGAACAAAACGCACGAAGTAACAAAGCAATAAAACAGCAAAACCCGGGATTTTTTTTTTTTTTTTTTTTTTTTTTTTTTTTTTTTTTTTTTTTTTTTTTTTTTTTT
>NW_016107578.1:1432109-1439480 GCF_001604975.1 Cebus imitator | reverse complement strand
TTCTCCTGCCTCAGCCTCCTGAGTAGCTGGGATTACAGGCACGCACCACCATGCCCAGCTAATTTTTTGTATTTTTAGTAGAGACCGGGTTTCACCATGTTGACCAGGATGGTCTCGATCTCTTGACCTCGTGATCCACCCGCTTCGGCCTCCCAAAGTGCTGGGATTACAGGCTTGAGCCACCGCGCCCGGCCTTATGACCTTGTTAATGAAAAAATCAGACTCTGTAAACTATATTGAGTGGATTTATGCTGAGCCATTATGGGTGACCATGGCAGGGGAACACAGTCTCTCGTCCTGAGAAAGTGCCCCCATGACACTCGGATCACAATTTGGTTTTGTACATTTCAGAAGCTACAGGCAAAGAAGGCATGAATTCCATATATTTATGGAAGATATACATTGGTTCTGTTACCGGAAAGGGGTCCCAATGTAGACCCCAAGAGAAGCTTCTCGAATCTCATGCAACAAAGAATTTGGGGTGAGTCCAGAGAAGAAAGTTAAAGCAAGTTTATTACAAAAGTAAAGAAATAAAAGAATGGCTACTCCACAGGCAGAGCATCCCCAAGGGCCTCTGGTTGGCAATTTTTTTTTTTTTTTTTTGAGACGAACTCTCACTCTGTCGCCCAGGCTGGAGTGCAGTGGTGCAATCTTGGCTCACTGCAACCTTCGCTTCCTGGTTCAAGCAATTCTCCTGCCTCAGTCTCCCAAGTAGCTGGGATTACAGGTGCACACCACCATGCCTAACGGTGTTTCACCATATTGGCCAGGCGAACTCCTGACCTCATGATCCGCCTGCCTCGGCCTCCCAAAGTGCTGGGATTACAGGCATGAGCCATTGCCCCCGGTTGGCTATTTTTATGGTTATTTCTTGATTATATGCTAAACAAGTGGTGGATTACTCATGAGTTTTCTGGGGAAGGGGTGGGCAATTCCCAGAACTGAAAGTTGCTCCCCTTTATAGACCATATAGGGTAACTTCCTGACGTTGCTATGGCACCTGTACACTATCATGGTGCTGGTGAGAGTGTCTTTTAGCATGCCAATGCATTATAATTAGTGTATAATGAGCAGTGAGGATGACGAGAGGTCACTTTTGTTGCCATCTTGGTTTTGGTGGGTTTTGGTTGCCTTCATTTATCACAGTCTGTTTCATCAGTAAGGACTTCGTGACCTATATCTTGTGCTGACCTCCTAGCTCATCTTGTGACTTAGAATGCCTTAACCTCCAGAAAATGCACCCCAATAGGTCTCAGCCTTATTTCACCCAGCTCTTATTCAAGATGGAGTTGCTCTGGTTCAAATGCCTCTGACAGTTCTGCTCAAAAAGGTGGGATATCTTGAAGTGGGAGCTTACAAGTCATAGGTGGGTACAGGTTAACTTGCAATTGGTTAAAGGAGTAAAGCTTTGTCTAAAACTGTGGAGTCAGCAGAAAGGGATTTTTTTTTCTTTGAGATGAAGTCTCGTCCTGTTGCCCAGGCTGGAGTGCAATGGCACAATCTCGGCTCACTGCAACCTCTGCCTCCTGGGTTCAAGTAATTCTCCTGCCTCAGCCACCCAACTAGCTGGGATTGCAAGCACACGCCACCACGCCCACCTAATTTTTTTTTTTTTTTTAGATACGAGGTTTCACCATGTTGGCCAGGCTGGTCTCAAACTCCTGACCTCATGATCCGCCCGCTTTGGCTTCCCAAAGTGCTGGGATTATAGGCGTGAGTCACGCGCCCAGCATGGTATATTTTAAGATAAGGAAGTCTGTTACCCCGTACACTGAGTCAGAGTGACCTGTAAGGGTGTGTGACTTAACCCTCGTCAGGCATGGCCTTAGGTCCTGTTTATGAAGTCTATTTTAACATGAATGCTGGTCAGTTAAGCCTAAACTCCAAAAGTGAGGGGGGTATTATGAGGCCTTTCTGACCTCCCTTCCTATATGGCTTAGAGCCCAATTTTTAAAATTTTTCTGGTGTTCTCTTGGCCAAGAGGGGTTCCATTCAGTGTGTGTGTGGCTTACGATTTTAGTTTTAGTTTACAACCCAGGAGGGTCCCCATGCTCTTATCTATGTGCGAATTTTTCTGTTTTTTTGTCTTTTTTTATAGGGATGGGGGTCTTGCCATATTGCCCAGGCTGGTCTTGAACTCCTGAGCTCAAATGATCTGCCTGCCTCGGCCTCCCAAAGTGCTGGGATCACTGGAGAGAGCCATCAGGCCCGGCTTCTATGTGCCAATTTTTGAACAAATTCCAAGTAATAGGAGATTCTAGTCTCTGGGTGTGAAATGACCAAAAATAATCAAGTCCTTGTGAGGCAGAATGGAGTCTGGAGGCAGGGAACCTAAAGCTGTTTCACGCTGACTTCCTATAACTAAAATGAAAGGAAAACCCTAACTTTCCATGCCTAAATAACAAAAGGATCAGAGGCTACTCCCTTTGACCTTTTCTGCCTGGCAGATGGGAAATTGGCCGTCTGCAAAAAATCAGACTGATGGCTTGTTGAGTCTCCGTTTGCATAGAAGTATAACTTTGTAACTTCACCCTAGCTTTGATTGGTTGTTTTTTTGCAACCAATCAGATGTTTGCACAGGAGTGTGACCTTTGTAACTTCACTTCAGCCTCTGGTTGGCTGCTATCTCCAACCAATCAGACTGATTGCGGGCTACCAATTCATTTACATGAGGTGAGCAGGAAGCGGCCAATGGGAAACTTCTACGTGGTATTTGGACCCATGAAGATTCTCTATCACGGCCCTTGAGCTGCTGCTTGGTCAGTTTCAGCATTGTGAAGTATACTTCCGTTTTCAACAAATTCCTGCTTTTGTTCTTTTGTTGCTTTATTCTTTCTTTGCTTTGCTGAGCGTTTTGTCCAATTCTTTGTTCAGAACGCCAAGAACCTAGACGACTTGCAGTCAAGACGCTCTACCGGTGACACTTTCCCTCTTTGGGGAGACAAATAGCTTTTCCTCTCTGCTCTAGATTGGTAGCAAGCATAACCGCAGGTGGGTCCAGAATCCGAGGCCCCGCCCCTTATGTGGTCCTAGCCTCTGCGCGTGCGCGGCGTGTCTGCGTATGCGTATGCGCGGCGTGTCTGCGTATGCGTATGCGCGGCGTGTCTGCGTATGCGTATGCGCGGCGTGTCTGCGTATGCGTATGCGCGGCGTGTCTGCGTATGCGCATGCGCATGCTGGTGCCCGTAACGGCCGTCATCTTAACCGCGGTGTCTCGGTGGCGTCTCAGGTAAGGTTTCGTTGTTGGGAGGTGTCGCGTCCTGTCCAGGTGCGGCCACGCGGGAGTAGGATGATCCAAAGGGGAGGCGCCCAGTGAAATGCAGCCTGCCCCGTGCACAGTCGGGCAGCTCGGGCACCCTGTGGGCGCTCCCAAGGCGCGACCCTTCCTCTGAGAGCCCCGGTTGGATCTGTCCACAGCGGTCGGGGCGGCTGTTTTGGGGCCCCAGCCCAGGCGGAGGCGCGGGGTGGGCACGGTCTTTCAGTTCTTCCTCCTCCCCTCTGTAGAAGTCTCATAGGGAGGGGCGCGGCAGCTCAGGCCTGTAATCGCAGCGCTTTGGGAGGCTGAGGTGGGAGGATCACTTGAGGCTAGAGTTCAAGACCAGCCTGGACAACATAAGGAGCCCCCCCCCCCATCTCTAACCAAAAAAAACACAAAAAACAAAAAACAGCCTCCGCAGCCAGCGTTGTGCCTTTTCTCCAGAAGGGGCAGCATCTCTTGCTTTCCTGTTGTCGATGCCTTTCGCTTGGCGTCCTCCTGGCCTGGCAATTCTGTCGTGTCTCGGTGAGCACTTCATGCAGTTGTCCTGGCTGTGGGTATCGGGTCTTAAGTTCTATCGAGGTGGAAAGAAACCTTTTCAGGTTGTTCGGGAGCACATGGATCTGATATAATCGAATGCAGGAGTGGATGAATGCAGATAAATGTACAATTTACCTCCGAGGAAAAGTAGGACTGCTCAGCTGTGGTTCCAGGCCCTCACCTCAGCGCCCTGTAGATTTCCCCCCCAGAGTCTCAAAGTAGGAGGGCGTCCCTAGAACACTCTGCAGGCTGATTTACTAGCAGGAGGGATTGAATTGATAATGAATGCGAAGATAACTTTTGACAGGTGGGTTTTCTTTCAGCTACTCATTTAAGTGTTACCTAGGGTGGGCCAGGGTGCCTCACACCTGTAATCCCAGCGCTTTGGGAGCCAGAGGAAGGAGGATCGCTGGAGCTTAGGAGTTAGAGGCCAACCTAGGAAAAAAATAGGGCAAACCCCTGTCTCTGCTAAAAACAAAAAATTACTCGGGCATGGTGGTAGTGTGTGTCTGTAGTCCTAGCTGCAGGACTGGGTGTGTCACTTTGTTAGAGGCCAACCTAGAAAAAATAGGGCAAACCCCTGTCTCTACTAAAAACAAAAAATTACTGGGGCGTGGTGGTGGTGTGTGTCTGTAGTCCTAGCTGCAGGACAAAGTGTGTCACTTTGGAGGCTGATGTGGGAGGATCACTTGAGCCTGGAAGGTCGAGGCTGCAGTGAGCTGTGATTGCATTACTGCACCCCAGATTGGGTGAGACAGAGTGTAGATCCTGTCTCAAAAAGAAAAAAGTACTGATCTAGAGAAAACCTGTAGCTCCATTTAATCTTTAACCTACATTCACTAGTTCTTAAGATTGGTTTCATTTGTTTTCGATGTATAGTTTATGATGAGCCATTTAAATTGGAAGTGAATGTACTTTCCCCTTTAATCTTAAGTATGTTATCTCCTATACCTCCTACAAGTGAAGACAATCTTCTACCAAACACAAAACAACAAGACTTCATTTTCCATCCCCACCCCCAGCATCATATCTGGGTACAAACAACCGAGGGTCACATTTCCTTGGAAACAATAAATGTGGGTAGATGTGGAATGTTTTGTTAGAAATCTTTTATTTGAAACTCAGCACCTGGGTTGTAAATTGGTAATTCTTCTTGGTGTCAAAAAATTACATAAACCCTCCAGGCAAAAGTGAGATAATTCAGTCTTTCTGATATTTCTTACTGATAGTTTCAAACAGTAAATTTCTAATAACTGATTTAAGAGAACAAAGTTTCACAGTGAGTAAAAAGGCAACAGTAACTCAAAAAAGTCATTAGAACTGCTTTGTTCCTTTTGTGGTATCTACATCTTTTGTTTGTTTGTTTTTTGGATTTTGAGTTTTACGTTTTAAACTTTTTTATTCCTATGCTTACTCAATACAGCCCCCCCTTTTTTTTTTTTTTTTTTTGAGACGGAGTCTGGATCTGTCCCCAGGCTGGAGTGCAGTGGCACGATCTCGCCTCACTGCAACCTCTGCCTCCCGGGTTCAAGTGATTCTACTACCTCAGCCTCCCAAGTAGCTGGGACAACAGGTGCGTGCCACCACACCCAGCTAATTTTTGTGTTTTTACTAGAGACCGGGTTTCACCATGTTGGCCAGGATGATCTTAATCTCCTGACCTCATGATCCACCTGCCTCAGCCTCCCAAATTGCTGGGATTACATACAGGTGTGAACCACCGCGCCCAGCCCCAATATAACTTCTTAAAAATTACGGTTTAGCCGGGCGCGGTGGCTCAAGCCTGTAATCCCAGCACTTTGGGAGGCCGAGGCGGGTGGATCACGAGGTCAAGAGATCGAGACCATCCTGGTCAACATGGTGAAACCCCGTCTCTACTAAAAATACAAAAACATTAGCTGGGCATGGTGGCGCGTGCCTGTAATCCCAGCTACTCAGGAGGTTGAGGCAGGAGAATTGCCTGAACCCAGGAGGCGGAGGTTGTGGTGAGCCGAGATCGCGCCATTGCACTCCAGCCTGGGTAACAAGAGCGAAACTCCGTCTAAAAAAAAAAAAAAAAAAAGTTATGGTTTATTATTAAATGAAAGTTGCCAGGGAATTAAAAATAATTTTTTATTTTAAAAAAGTTAAAAAATTATGGTTTATTATTTGTTTCATGAATAGCCTTGAGTATATGTATCTTTAAATTTTTTAATATTGATATACGATATGATAGATTGATTTTTGTATTTAGTTTGAGAGTCTTTGTCACATTTAATGTGTTATCTTTTTCCCTGCTGTAAAGTTAATATACTCTGTGTAATTGAAAAGTTTCTAATAGGGAGATACTTAAGGACCATGCAGGTATTCTGTTTCCATCCTGCTATATGCCCACTAATTTTAGTTTCCATTGATAATTATTACTTGTAATACTTACTGTGCTATATGTCCAAATTAGGAGTTTCTGTTCCAGTCATATCTTCTATATTTATTAATTGGAATTCTGCAAAGAAAAAAAGAAAAAACTTCTCTTTTCTCCTCCATTTATTAAATTACTTCACATCAGTATAGGCCAGTGGCTTTTTCCACTAAAAATAGTGGAATAAAAATATTTTCTTGCTCAGACTGTCCCAGACTTGGTTATTGGGAACTCCATTAAGTTGACTTCTGCATACTTTCTGACATCTTCCCATTATTTTTGGAGAATTTCTTAACTTTCTGGCAGTGTCAAGACTCATTTTGTACTTCCCTTGCTCTTGCCCTGGAATTGATCTCTGGGGAACTCTGCTTCCTTTTTTATTGGAGAATTAAACTCGTAAACCAAGGTCTGGGCATTAGGTGTGCCTATTTCTTCAGACTCTCAGAGTGGACACATCTGGGAAATGTTTGTGTCTATACACACACCAAAATGTTTATACCTGTCTATTTGTATATACTCCTAAACCATGATGTATTTAATAGGTATTGGGGTTTCAGTTTTGCAAGATGAAAAGGGTGGATGGTGGTGATAATTGTATAAACATGTACTTAATGCTACTGAACTACATACTTGAAAATGGTTAAGATGTTAAATATTCTGTGTATTTTACCACAATAAGGAAAAAAAATACAGAAAAAAACCATGATATCATATGCATATCTCAGATTTTAGTCTACTTCTGAAGACTATGTCATTGGAATTTTGATAGGAGTTACATGGAATCTGTTGATCGCTTTGGGTGCTGTGGACATTTCAGTATTCTTCCTATGCATGAACGCTGGTTATCTTTCTGTTTGTGTCTTTTTCAGTTTTTTTGGTTTGTTTTTTGTTTTTTTTTAAATCAGTGCTTATCGTTTTCAGATCTTTTACCTCGGGTAAATTTATTTCTAAATATTTTTAATGTTGTATTTATTTATTTATTTTTTTAAAGACTGGGTTTTACCGTGTTGGCCAGGATAGTCTCCATCTCTTGACCTCGTGATCCACCCACCTCAGCCTCCCAAAGCGCTGGGATTACAGGTGTGAGCCACCTCGCCCGGCCTTTAGTGGCTTTTTGATGGAATTATTAATTTCTGTTTTGGATAGTTTATGTATAGAAACACGAATTTTTTTTTTT
>NW_016107578.1:1428599-1431909 GCF_001604975.1 Cebus imitator | reverse complement strand
AGTCTCACTCTGTCACCCAGGCCAGAGTGCAGTGGTGCAGTGTTGGCTCACTGCAATCTCTGCCTTCTGGGTTCAAGTGATTCTCCTGCCTCAGCCTCCTGAGTAGCTGGGATTACAGATGAGCGCCACCACACCCAGCTAATTTCTGTATTTTTAGTAGATATGTGGTTTCACCATGTTGGTCAGGCTGGTCTACAACTCCTGACCTTGTGTTCCACCTGCCTCAGCCTCCCCATATGCTAGGATTACAGACGTGAGCCACCACGCCTGGCAGAAACACAGCTGATTTTTATAGGTGGATTTTGTATCCTGCAGCAAAAAGTAAATTGGCTTACTTGTTCTAACAGTTTTTGGTGCAGTTTTTTGGGTTTTCTCTATGTAAGATCATGTCATCTGCAAACATTTTACTTCTTCCCTTCCAAATTGGATGCCTTCTTTGTCTCTTTCTCTCTCTCTCTCTCTCTCTCTCTCTCTCATATGTCTCTCTCTGTCTCTCTCTCTCTCTCTTTGTCTGTCTCTGTCTCTCATGTACTGTGTTGAACATAGGTAGTTGAATTGGGCACCCTTGTCTTGTTCCTGATCTTAAAGGAAAGGTTTTAGCTTCCCACTGTTGAATACGATGTTAGCTGTGGGCTTGTCATATGGCCCTTGCTATGTTGTACATTCCTTCTCTATGCAAATTGTTGAGTCTTTTTTTTTTTTTTTTTTAAATGGCGCCTCACTCTATCACCTGGGCTGGAGTACAGTAGCACAGTCTCAGCTCACTGCATCCCCACCTCCTGGGTTTAAGCAATCCTTGTGCCTCTGCCTCCAAGTAGCTGGGATTACAGATGCACACCACCATGCCTGGCTAATTTTTGTATTTTTAGTAGAGACGGGGTTTCATCATGTTGGCCAGGCTGGTCTCAAACTCCTGACCTCAAATGATCTGCGTGCGTTGGCTTCCCTAAGTGCTGGGTTGACAGGCGTGAGCCACCGTGCCTGGCTTGTTGAGAGTCTTTATCATGAAGAGATGTTTTATTTTGTCAATGCTTTGTCTGCATTTATTGAGATGATTATAAGAACTTTGTCTTTCATTTGGTTAATATGGCATATCACATTGCTTAATTTGTATATTTTGAACCATCATTGAATCCCAGGGATAAATCCTACATGACTATTTGCTGTTGAATTCAGTTTGCTTGTGTTTTGTTGAGACTTTTTGTTTTTGAGACAGGGTCTCACTGTCTCCCAAGCTGGAATGCAGTGTCACATCACTGCAGCCTTGTCCTCCTGGGATCAAACAATCCTCCTATCTCAGCTTCCCGAGTAGCTGGGGCTACAGGAGTGTGCCACCACACCCAGCTAACTGTTTTGTATAGATGGGGTGTCACTATGTTCCTCATGCTGGTCTCAAACTCCTGGGGTCAAGCAGCCCTCCCACCTCAGCCTCCCAAAATGCTGAGATTACAGGCATGATCCATTGCACCTGGCCTTGTTGAGGATTTTTGCATATATATATACATATATATATGTATATATATGTATATTTTGTTTTTGAGGCAGACTCTTAAAAGTCTCTGGGACTCACAGAGCAAGAGGCTGGAGCGCAATGGCATGATCTCGGCTCACTGCAAACTCCACCTCGATTCAAGCGATTCTCCTGCCTCAGGCTTCCTAATAGCTGGGATTACAGGCACCCACCACTCCACCCAGTTAATTTTTTATATTTTTAATATTAGTACAGGTTTTCATTATGTTGGCCAGGATGGTTTCGAACTCCTGACCTTATAATCCGCCCCACTCAGCCTCCCAGAGTGCTGGGATTGCAGGCATGAGTTACTGGACCTGGCCTGCATCTATATTTAACAATGTTATTGGCCTCTGGTTTTCCTGAAAGGTTCTTGTCTGGCTCTGGTATCAGGGTAATGGTGGTCTTATAAAGTGAGTCTGCAAGTCTTCCTTCTTCAACTTTTTGGAATATTTTTAGAAGTATTGGCATTAATTCTTCATTTATTTTGAGACGGAGTTTCACTCTTGTCTCCCAGGCTGGAGTGCAGTGGCATGATCTGGGCTCACTGCAACTTCCGCCTCTTGGGTCCAAGGAATTCTCTCGCCTCAGCCTCCTAAGTTGCTGGGATTACAAGCGCCTGCCATCACATCTGGCTAATTTTTGCATTTTTAGTAGAGACGGGGTTTCACCATGTTGGCCAGGCTGGTCTCAAACTCCTGACCTCAAGTGATCCACACACCTCAGCTTCCCAAAGTGCCGGGATTACAGGTGTGAGCCACGGTGCCTGACCCATTAATTCTTCTTTAAATGTTTGGTAGAATTCACCAGTAAAGCCCTTTGGTCCTGGACTTTCCTTTGTTAGTGTAAGGTGGTTGTTTACTGATTTAATTTCACGGTAGTCTCTTCTGGTCCTGTTTTTCTGAGGCATCCATTTTAATGTCTCTTTAAGATTATAATTTTATTTGAGTTCCTTCTCTTAATTACTCTAGGTAAAGATTTATCCATTTGTTTAACTCTTTTAAAAAGCCAGCTCTCATAAAATAAAATAAACCAGCTCTCAGTTTTGTTGATCTTTTATTTTCTGGTATCTATTTCATTTATTTCTTTTAGCTCTATATTATTTCCTTCCTTGAACTTTGGGATTAGTTCTTTTTCTAATTCCTTGAGGCCTAAGTTAGGTTGTTTATTTGATATCTTTTTTTTTTTGTAATATAGGTATGTATTACTATAAATGTTTCTCTTAGAAGTTCTTTTAACTGCATCCCGTAAGTTTTGGTATGTCAAGTTTCTGTTTTTGTTTGTCTCCAGATAATTATTAGTTTTCTATTTTAATTTATTCCTTGATCCTTGGTTGTTCAAGAGTATATTGGTTAATTTCCACCTGTTTGTGAATTTTTCAGTTTTCAGCCTGTTACTGATTTCTAGTTTCATACCATTATTTTCAAAAAATACGGTGTTTATGATTTCAGTCTTCTTAAATTTGTTAAGACTTGCTTTGTTGCCCAACATTTTATTATCCTGGAGAATATTCCAGGATAATATTCTTCTGTGAGCTGGAGAAGAATATATTTTGTACTACTGTTGGATGAAATGTTCTGTGTTTTCTACATCCATTTCATCTATATTGTTTTTCAAGTTCACTATTTCTTATTAATATTTTGTCTGGAGATCTAGTCATTGTTGAAAATGGAGTATTGAAGTCTCCTATTACTGTATTGCTTTTTCTTTCAGATCCATTAATACTTGCTTTATTATGAGCTCCCTAAACATATTGGTGTACATGTACTTATAACTTTTTTTTTTTTTTTTTTTTTTTTT
>NW_016107578.1:1423529-1428199 GCF_001604975.1 Cebus imitator | reverse complement strand
GGAGCTTTGTTCTTGTTGCCCAGGCTGGAGTGCAATGGCATGATCTTGGCTCATTGCAACCTCCGCCTCCTGGGTTCAATCGATTCTCCTGCCTCAACTTCCTGAGTAGCTGGGATTACAGGCACCCATCACCATTAGAGATGGGGTTTCATCATGTTTGCCAGCCTGGTCTCGAAGTCCTGACCTCAGGTAATCCAATTGCCTCTGTCTCCAAAAGTGCTGGGATTATAGGCCTGAGCCACTGCACCCGGCTGACAATTTTTGTCTTAAAGTCTGTTTTGTGTGATACAAGAACAGCTGCTTTTGCTCTGTTTTGGTTATCATTTGCTTGGAATAATCTTTTTCTAACCCTTGACATTTAGTCTGTGCTCCTTAAAGTTAAAATGAGCCTCTTGTAGCCAGGAGATAGTTGGATCTTGTTTTGTTTGTTTGTTTTAAATATATTCAGCCATGCTGTGTCTTTTCATTGGGGAATTTAATCAATTTAAAGTAATTGTTGATAGATGAAGACTTGTTATTACCGTTTAGTTCATTGTTCCCTGGGCTGTTTTGTAGTTCTTTTATTGCTGTCGTCTTTTGCAGTCTTCCTTTGCAATTTATTACTTTTTGAATATGTTTGGTTTGCAAGGTTTCTGCTGAGAAATCAATGGGTAGTATGGAGACTAGAGACTCCTTTGTATGTAGTAAGTCATTTTGTCTTTGACTTTTGACAAGTTGATTATAACATGTCTCAGCTTAGATCTCTTTCAGTTGAACCTTTTTTGGGGCTTTGGGATTCATGAATGTGGGTGTCTCTGTCTCCTCAGATTTGGAAAATGTATAGCTATTCTTTAAATAGGATTTTTACCAGTTTCTCTCCTCCCTTTGTAACTTCTTTAATGTTGTATTCACTTGGCAGAATTCCGCGTGTACTTTAGGCTTTCTTCACTCTTTTTCATTGTTTTTTCTTTTGTTCCTCTGACTTTAAATATTAAACTATATTTTATTTTATTGATTCTTCTGCTTGATGACATCTGCTCTTGGACCGCTATAATGAATATTTCAGTTCAGTTATTGTACTCTTCAGCGCCAGTATTTCTATTTTGTTCTTTGTCATTTCTATCTCTGTGTTGAATTTCTCACTTCATTCATGTATTATTTTCCTGACCTCACATAGTTATGTATCTCTGCTGTCTTTTAACTGACTGATCTTTAAGATGATTATTATGACTTCCTTCTCAGGTGATTGACATGTCTCCATTTCTTTTTGGTTGGCTATTGAATTTTATTTTTGAGACAGAGTCTCGCTCTGTCACCAGGCACCTAGAGTGCAGTGGTGCTCTCGGCTCACTGCAACCTCCACCTCCTGGGTTCAAGCAATTCTCCTGCCTCAGCCTCTCGAGTAGCTGGGACTACAGGCGCGCGCCACCATGCCCCGCTAATTTTTGTATTTTTAGTAGAGACAGTTTTCACCAGATTGACCAGGATGGTCTCAATCTCTTGACCTCGTGATCCACCCACCTCGGCCTCCCAAAGTGCTGAGATTACAGGCGTGAGCCACCGTGCCCAGCTAGGCTGTTGAATATTTGTTTTCTTCCTTTGTATCATAATTTCTTGATTCTTCATGCTATTTATAGGTTTGCTTTGCTGTCTGTGCATTGAAATAGCAGATATTTCTCTCAGTCTTTATGGACTAGTCTTGACTGGGAGAGACCTTTATCCATTAGCAGTGCTCCATATGAGACAAGATTAGGACTGAACCCTACAGGAGTATACCATAAAGTTGATGACAAGTACCCCTTCTCTTTTCTCTCCTCTCTCCCTCTCTCTCTCCCTCTCTCTCTCTCTCCCTCTCTCTCCCCCTCTCTCCCCCTCCCTCCCTCCCCCTCCCTCCTCCCCCACTCCTCCCCCATCCCCCGGAAAAGCCTCTGTTCGTGATTTTTCTCAGTCATAGAGAGCAGATGTAAGAGGATATCTGCCCCATTTCTTTCTCAGTTGATCAGCACCTCACTATGAGGTGAGATGGCTAGCCCCTTGGAGAACCCTATGAGAAGTCAGGAAGTCAAGCAGGCAATGTCACTTCTTCCTGTGGAAGAAATAATCAGCCAAGACAACTGAGCTGAGCTGATTTGGGGGAAAGGCTAATGAGGGTGAGTTGAAAATTGTCCATACCCATATAAATGCAACTGCTCTCAAGTTTGTGCTCCTCTGAGGTTGCTCGCAGTTATTAACTGGATTATGGATTTCTCTTCAGGGTGTTTTGGTTCCAGTATTGTTATTATGTATTTACATGACTGAACAGAGAGCTAAGACTTTTTACTCTGCCATTTTACTGACATCCTCTATGATATGTTACTTATTGAACCTTAAAATACACGTAAGGTAGTTGTGAATTGCTAATTCAGACCTGTGGAAAACAAATTTATAACTGAGTTATTTTTGTATGATTCTTCTAAATTTAGGCTTAGATTATATGTACAAAATATCGTTTTCCAAATTCACTTAGATGAGCTATTTTTATCTTTCAATATGGTTTTGTTCTTCATTATATATAAAATATATACTATATATATTCAATAATGAATAACAAAATATGGTTTTGTTATTTGTAACACAGTTAAAAAGCAACCGTTTTTGTCACCTTAAAGTATAATGTTAGCTTTGGCGTTTTTTGTAGGTGCCCTTTATTAGGATGAAAATTTTTCTTGGGCTTATTGAACTTTATTTAAAAAAAAAAAATCAGCCAGGTGCGGTGGCTCACACCTGTAATCTCAGCACTTTGGCAGGCCAAGGCAGGTGGATCACCAGGCCAGGAGTTCAAGACCAGCTTGGTCAACATGATGAAAACCCGTCTCTACTGAAAATACAAAAAATTAGTTGGGCGTGGTGGCACGCGCCTGTAATCCCAGTTACTTGGGAGGCAGAGGCAGGAGAATTGCTTGAAACCCGGAGGTGGAGGTTGCAATGAGCCGCCGAGATTGCACATTACACTCCAGCCTAGGCTACAAGAGTGAAAACTGCATCTCAAAAAAAAAAAAGCAAATCTTATAATTAAGTATAAAGAGAAACAAGCATCATAGTATATCAAATTGAAAGCCTAACCACACAGAGAAAAAAAACTTAGTTCAAGCACAGAACTCTGAACTTTGTATCCTTAGTAAGGACAAAAAGAAATACCAAGAAACTCAATACTAAACAAAATAACAGTTGGTAGTTAAGATAACAGTTTGATACACTATTGTCTAATATTAGGTGAAGACTTGTGAGAAAGAGTCTGTAGATTGATTCGTATGCTGTGTGACTTGTAACTGAGATGTCTCAGAATTCTAATGTGGTCAGTCAGTCAGCCCACACTCTGTTGTTCAAATTTTGGTAAGATTTAATGATGATTTCTTTATACCTTCATATGTGGCAGATTCCTTCTTTCATCACTCATCCAAGATTGAGAAAAATCATAGGTATCTTCTTTCTTAGCAAAGCTTATTATCTACGTATATCTGCATTCTTGGCTCTGTTGGGTATTTTTTTTATCTTTTTTTTTTTTTTTTCTATGTGGCTTGTGTTTTAAGAGAGGGGGATTGACCCTTGGAAGTTCTACATACTAATATGAATGTATGGGAAAATATATTTTGTTTTTTTGTTTTGTTTTGCTTTGTTTTGTTTTTGAGACAAGCTCTCAGTCTGTTGCCCAGGCAGGAGTACAGTGGTGAGATCACAGTTCACTGCAGCATTGACCTCCTGTGGCACAGGTGTTCCTCCCACCTCAGTCTCCTGAGTAGCTGGGACTATAGGTGCTTGCTACAACACCTGGTTAATATTTTTTGTAGAGACAGGGTTTCACCATGTTGCCTAGGCTGGGCTCAAGCAACCACCTACCTGAGTATCCCAAAGTGCTAGGATTATATGCATGAGCCACCATGCCCAGCCAAAAAATTTTAAAATATGTATTTGTAGAGTTACATATCCAGGAGGATTTTTAGAAATGGGACTTCTAAGTCAAAGAGTAAATACATATATAATTTAACTATATGTTGCTAAATTCCCAATTTTTTTTTAATGAAGTTAAAAATAATTCCAAAGGAAGCTAGACATAGTGGCTGACACCTGTAATCGCAGCATTTGGGGAGGCCAAGGCAGCTGCATCACTTGTCTCTAACTTGAGCAACATAACAAGATCCTATCTCTGCAAAAAATTAAAGAATTAGCTGGACATGTCACATGTTTCTTGTCCTAGCTATGTGGAAGGTTGAAGCAAGAGGATTGCTTGAGCCCAGGAGGTCAGGGCTGCGGTGAGCCAAGATTGTGCTGCTGCACTTCAGTCTGGGCAACAGAACAGGGCCCTGTCCGTGACCTCCACCCAAAAACAAAAGAAAGCCTCAGAATAAGAGGAGATAAGTCCCACATATGTAACTGACAAAAAAGGCTTATATCGACCGGGCGCGGTGGCTCAAGCCTGTAATCCCAGCACTTTGGGAGGCCGAGGCGGGTGGATCACAAGGTCAAGATCGAGACCATCCTGGTCAACATGGTGAAACCCCGTCTCTACTAAAAAATACAAAAAATCAGCTGGGCATGGTGGCGCTTGCCTGTAATCCCATCTACTCAGGAGGCTGAGGCAGGAGAATTGCCTGAACCCAGGAGGCAGAGGTTGTGGTGAGCCGATATCACGCCATTGCACTCCAGCCTGGGTA
>NW_016107578.1:1420502-1423404 GCF_001604975.1 Cebus imitator | reverse complement strand
AAACTCCGTCTCAAAAAAAAAAAAAAAAAAGGCTTATATCCAAATTATATTAAGAACTCTTTTACACATTAATTCCTAAAATTCAAACAATCCAATAGAAAAATTAGAGGCTAGAACAGGCTCTTCACAAAACTGACTGTGCTATGGAAAATAAACATAAAAAATGAAAATTTTTATCCTCATCTGTAATCAGGCAAATGAAAATTAAATCTGCCACTACACATATCAGAATGGCTAAATGCAAAAAGGGTTATAATACCAAGTGTTGAGGAGAATTTAGAGAAGCTAGAGTTTGCATATACTTTTAGTGTGGAAAGTAGACATGTGTTTTGAAAAATGGTTTTGCATTAAGTTCTAAGTTTGAATGTGTGGATACCCTTAAATACAACCACATAACAGCCTTTTTTGAAATAGCCCAGAATTAACAACTCAAATGTCTGTCTACAAGAATACATAAATAAACCGTGGTATACTGGTTAAGTATCAGAAATATTTGGGACCAGAAGTGATTGGGATTTCAGATTTTGGAATATTTGCATTATACTTCTGAAATTTAAAATATTCCGGTGAGCTTTTCCTTTGAGTGCCATGTCTGTGCTCAAAAAGTTGTTTTTTTGGAGCATTTTGGATTTCAGATTTTCAGATTAGAGATACTCAACCTGTATATATGGAGTGCTTTTAGGAAAAGGGAAAAGAACTACAGCTATGTGCAAAAATATGGATGACTCATAAACATAATGTTGAATCAAAAAAGCTAGACATGAACTAAGATGATTTCATTTAAAGTTTAAAAACAGACAAAATTTATAGTGTTAGAAGTGAGAATAGTGCTTCCATTTGAGAAGAGAGGGGTAATGATTTAGATGTGCCATGTGCATCAAGGTGTAGAAATTAATGATAATGCATTATACCTTTGTAATTCTACACTTTTGTGAATACATATTTCAATTACATGTTTAAAAAATTCAGATGTCAGCTAGTGACGGTGCCTGTAGCCTCTGCACTTTGGGAGGCCAAGGCGGGTGGATTGCCTGAACTCAGGAGTTTGAGACCAGCCTGGGGAACATGGTTAAACCCCGTCTCTACTGAAAATACAAAAATTAGCCAGGCGTGGCAGCATGTGCCTGTAATCCTAGTTACCCCAGAAGCTGAGACAGGAGAATCCCTTGAACGCAGGAGGCGGAGGTTGCAGTGAGTCAAGGTCATGCCATTGCACTCCAGTCTGGGTGACAGATCAAGACTCTGTCTCAAANAAAAAAAAAAAAAAAAAAAAAAAAAAAAAAAAAAAATTCAGATGTCATTTACAAGTGTTTGAAAGAGATTAGCAAAATGAATATAAAGAAAACATAAATAATAACACTAAAAGCAATATTTAATGGGAAAAAAGTAGAACTGATCAGTAAACCCAAGAGATAGGTTATTTTAGAAGTATAAAATTGGCTGAGCAGTGGTGGCTCACACCTGTAATCCCAGCACTTTGGGAGGTCAGGGCAGGAGGACCACTTGAGCCCAGGAGTTCAAGACCAGCCTTGCCAACATTGTGAGGAACCCCTTCTTCCCACCAGCCCCACCACCAATCTCTACCAAAAGAATTTTTTTTAGTTGGCCAGGTGTGGTGGTGGCTTGTGCCTGAAGTCCTAGCTACTCACAAAGCTAAAGCAGGAAGATTGCTTGTGCCTAGGACGTCAAGACTGCTGTGAGCTTGATCCTACGATTGCACTCCAGTCTTGGTGACAGAGAGAAGCCCTGGCTCCCTCATACCCCCAGAAAAGTATAAAATGAACAAACTTTTGCATAATATGTGATTCAGCATTTCATTCATGCCATACATTTTCTTTTTTCTTTTTCTTCTTTTTTGTTGAGACTAGGTCTGGCTCTGTTGGCCAGACTGGCATGCAGTGGTATGATCTCAGCTCACTGCAACCTTTGCCTCCCAGGCTCAAGCCATCTTCCTACCTCAGCCTCCCAAGTAGCTGGAACTACAGACATGCACCACCACACCTGGCTAATTTTTGTGTTTTTTGTAGAGATGGGGTTTTACCATGTTACCCAGGCTGGTCTTAAACTTGTGAACTCAAGTGATCTGCCTGCTTTGGCCACCCAAAGTGCTGAGATTACAGGCATGAGCCATACCCCATACATTTTCTACTCTCTGCTAGGTCTTACGGATATTAAAAGAAAATCTTCAGGTAAATGTAATAGTTTAGTTAAGCATTAAAGGATTCGTCAGTCAGGCAACACTCAATATCAAAAGAGGTTGGGGCTCTGCTGTAGCAGCATGCACAGCTGGCTTTTATAGACAGAATGTGGAAGCAAAGTAAAGAAATTACATAATTGGCTACATCTAGGCATTAGCCTTAGCACTTGAAATGTATTCTGAGTTTCTTTTGTGAACCATTAGTATTACTCTATTGCTTTGGATAGAAAGTTGAGTGTCACTTTTAGGCAAGCCACATGTCACTTTTCAAGTGTCTCATGGTTATTTTCCTCTATTTTCTTTCCCAGAACAGTTTGAGTCTATAAATATACATTTATATGTGTGTGTGGTAGGAGAGGTGGAGGGTGATACGACTTATCCATTCATCTACCTTTTTCCATAGCACTTGTCACCAACTGACATAATACATATTTACGGATGGACATGGTGGCTCACGCCTGTAATCTTAGCACTTTGGGAGGCCAAGGCAGGCAGATCACCTGAGGTTGGGAGTTCAAGACCAGCCTGACCAACATGGAGAAACCCCATCTCTACTAAAAATACAAAATTAGCCAGGTGTGGTGGATGCATGCCTATAATCCCAGCTACTTAGGAGAATCACTTGAACCCAGGAGGTGGAGGTTGCAGTGAGCTGAGATGGTACCATTGCACACCAGCCTGGGCCACAGGAGCAAAACTCCATCT
>NW_016107578.1:1417161-1418550 GCF_001604975.1 Cebus imitator | reverse complement strand
AAAAAAAAAAAAAAAAAAAAAAAAAACGTGTTTATTATCTGCCTAGCCCTTTAGAATGTAAGATACCTAAGGTCTAGGACATTTTCTGTATAGTTGACCACTGTGTCCTAAGTGTCTGGTATATTACTTCACAAAGGTAAGGTCCCTTATAAATATTTGCAGAATGAATGCGAGCATAAGCCAGAGATAAGGACTTGAAGGGACACCACCTGGCCTACATGACTGCTAGCTGGAGGAGCTAAAGACGTCTGAATTCAATAAACCATTTGTTTTGGGGGTCCTCAAGACCACCACTCTCATTCTCAATGATATAAACACTCACAGGACTCAGAAGCTATTAAACCTACAGTTATGGTTTATTACAGTAAAAGGGTACAGATTAGAATCTGCAAGAGGAACAGATGAATGGGATGAAGTCTAGAAGAAACCAAGCTTCTCTCCCATGTAGTTTTCTCCCATGTCACATGGACAGTGCTTAATTATCCTAGTAACAGTGTGTAATATCCATGCAAACTGTTGCCAACTAGGGAAGTTCACTGAGCTTTTGGTGTCCAGGACTTTTACTGAGGGTCAGTCCCATAGGCATACAGCACCTGCATGACTTGCATCATACACTTAGGCCCAGCTCCCTCACAGTTCAAACTCATACTTTGTTGCCAAAAGCCTCAGACATACAAAAACAGGCCTTCAGCATAAATCATATTATTAGCATATACTCTCTGGTCGCACTACTATAGTTTGGCTCAAGAACTTAAGCATATAAAAATATACACTTAACAGGCAAGGTATTCCACAGGCTAAAAGGTCATCTCTCACAAACTGAGCCAAGTGTCAGTCCTGAGGACTGCAGGGGTTGAGTTAACCTTTTCTGCACATCATTTCATGACCATCTCATGGTCATGTTTGAGAATAACAAGAACCTCAGAGTTTAGGCTTTTGAATCAGAGTAACCTGCATTTATGCCCTGGCTCACCAGTTCCTAATTGGTGATGTTGGGTCAATTAGTTTCTGAGCTTAGGTTTCCTCATCTAATATGATAGTGACAAAAACTGCTTTGATAATTATATGAAACTTAGTGTTGTACTGGATCGAGCGTAGAAAGTTAGCACCAAGACAAAAGTATGCTAGATTGCAGGGTCATTTGTTATGCCGGTGACCACAGAGGACTCACGTCTCTCCAACCTGTGGCATCGAAAGGAGGGTGCCAAGATTTTTTATACCCGAAAAACCACCTTGGGAGTGGGGGTGAGGGGTGGGGATGGGGATGAAAAGGTTTCAGACATTCCAAGGGCCAGGGGATTCTGTAATTCACCTCCTGGGTGGAGACGAGGGCGGGGGTCTCCGGACATTCCAAGGGCCAAGGGATTCTGTAATTCACCTCCTGGGCGG
>NW_016107578.1:1398370-1415786 GCF_001604975.1 Cebus imitator | reverse complement strand
TCAAAAGGAGTAAAGCTTTTTTATAGGGAGTACATTGGGTACGGAGGAGAACAAAAGGAAGCAGGCTGACCCAGTTTTCACTGGTCTCTAGAATGAACTTTGTTAAAGTTTTCTTTATGGTCCGGCTCATCTTTTCAACCTGCCCTGAACTCTGGGGGTGATAGGCACAGTGTAGTTTCCAGGAAACCTGTGCTGTAAATGCAGGGCCATTATCTGATCCCAGTGTCGGGGCAAGCCAAACTGAGGAACCAGGTCCTGTAACAATTTTTTCGCTAATACCAGTGCGGTTTCTGACCTAGTAGGAAAAGCCTCGACCCATCCAGAGAAAGTGTTTACAAACACAAGGATGTATTTATAGCCGCACTCTGGGGGCTTTATTTCAGTAAAATCTAACCCCCAGTGTTCCCCTGGGCTAATACCTTTAAGTCTTATCCCTGCCTGACTAGGCCTACTGCCTCCTGGATTTACCCTGGCACATACATTACAACAAGTAGTAGTTTTTCTAACAATCTTATATAAGTGTGGAATGTAGTATCTAACCCTCAGCAGCTCAGTGAATTTTGTTTGCCCTAAGTGAGTGGCCTGGTGTGTGTCCTTAAGTAGAGCCCGTCCTAGAGCCTCGGGGAACACAATTCTTTTGTCCAGTAGACTCCACCATCCTGTGGAATCTTGTCGTCCCCCCTGTTCTTTAGCAAAGTTTTCTTCCTCAGGTGAGTACGTAGGGGTAGGAAGCAGGATTGGGGCTGGCAGAGTCACAAGAAGGGTCAGAGGTTTTACTGGCCCCCAGGCTGCCGGTCTGGCCTGTAGGTCAGCTGCCCTATTTCCCCTTGTCTCTGGTGAATCTCCCTTCTGGTGTCCTTTGCAGTGCATCAATGCCACTGCCTTAGGCTTCCATATAGCTTCTAGTAGAGCTCGGATTTCTTCTTTGTTTTTGATGATTTTTCCCTCTGAGGTAAGCAACCCTCTTTCTTTATAAACGGCACCATGCACATGGGCCGTAGCAAAGGCATACCAGCTGTCTGTGTAGATGTTTAACAATTTTTCCCTCCGCCCAGTCCAAGTCCTTTATTAAAGCTATAAGTTCAGCCTTTTGGGCTGAGGTTCCGTGTGGAATAGCCTGGGCCCAGATAACCCACTCTAGAGTGACCACAGCTGCCCCAGCATACCTGACTCCGTCGACCATGAAACTGCTGCCATCTGTATACAGTACCTCCTCTGGGTTCCGCAGGGGGACGTCGGTGAGATCTGGTCGCGCAGCGTGGAGGACATCTATTGTCTCTTGGCAGTCATGTAGGGGTTCCTCTGGCTCACTGTCAGGTAGCAGTGTGGCGGGGTTTAAAACTGTGGTTTTTGAAAGTTTTATGCGGGGCTGGTCCAAAAGTAAGGCCTGGTATTGGACTATGCGGGCATTAGACATCCATTTTCCCATAGCTCCACGGAGTAGCAACTCCATCGCGTAGGGTGCCACTAAGTTCAACTCTTGCGCCAAGGTCAGTTTGTTCGCCTCCGTGACAAACAGGGCCGTAGCTGCCACCGACCTCAAACAAGCTGGCCACCCAGAGGCTACGGGATCAAGTCTTTTTGAAAGGTAGGCAACTGGCCGGGACCAGGGTTCCAGTGTCTGGGTGAGCACCCCCTTAGCGACTCCCTGTTTTTCATGCACAAACAACTGGAAAGGTTTAGAGATGTCTGTCAAGGGCAAGGCTGGGGCTGCAGTCATGGCAGTCTTGAGCTTGTCAAAAGCTTGTTGCTCCACCTCTGTCCATGTCAAGGGCTGATTTCCTCCAGCGCAGGCATACAGGGGCTTGGCTATCTCAACAAATCCCAAAATCCATAGCCTGCAGTACTTTACTGCCCCAAGGAATTTTCAAACTTGGCATTTCGTGGTGGGGTTGGGTATTTGCAGCACTGCTTGGACTCAGCTGGGTGCCAGTGCCCGGTTGCCCTTCTCTATAACATAGCCCAGGTAAGTCACTTTTGGCTTGCAGAGTTGGGCCTTTTTAGCTGAGACCTGGTACCCTAAGTCTGCAGGGTTTTTTCAATAATGACTGGGTGGTCTCTTTACAGGCCTCCTGGGTTTTTGTAGCCAAGAGTAAGTTATCTATGTATTGGAGTAGGGTACACTCTGGGAACTCAGCTTGGAAGGCAGCAAGGTCTTGGCTAAGTGCCTCATTAAACAGAGTGGGGGAGTTTTGAACCACTGAGGCAGTTTTGTCCAAGTGAGTTGCCCCGAGACTCCAGTATCAGGGTCGGTCCATTCAAAAGCAAATCCAGGCTGGCTAACGGGCTAGTGGGATGCAAAAGAATGCTTCCTTAAGATCCAAGACAGTGTAATGGTGGTGTTCTGGGTCCAAGAGACTTAGGAGAGTGTACGGATTTGGAACTGTAGGATGAACAGTTTCTACCCATTTATTCACCTCCCTCAAGTCCTGCACAGGCTGATAGTCCTGTGTGTCTGGTTTTAGCACGGGGGGCAAGGGGGTATTCCAGGGAGACTTACAGGTAGTGAGGATTCCTCCCTTCAAGAGTCTGGTGATGTGCGGAGCAATTCCTCGCCTGTCTTCCCGGCTCATAGGGTATTGCTTCACCTGGACTGGAGTTGCCGTTGCTAATAGCTGGACCACAACTGGGGTGCGGTGACTTGCCAACTCTGGGGGACTTATTTCCGCCCATACTCCTGGTACTCTCTTGAAATTTGCGGAGGAAGTCTGGTGCTGGTGGTTGATTCGCCTCTGTGGATAAAGCTTCCTGCAAGAGATACTCATCTGACAGAGCACTGGTGATAAGGATCTGCTGAGGTGGTCCTGTAGTTAAGGGAGGAGGAATTGAGAGGCACGCTTGACCCCTGCTGAAAGAAATATTTGCTTGCAGCTTGTGGAGCAAGTCCTGTTCCAGCAGTGGATATGGACACTCGGGGATGACCAAGAATGAATGGGTGACAGTGCCATTTCCCAGATCAACGAATCAATTTGTGGTCCAGGGGCTAGTTGCAGTTTTTCCTAGAGTGTTGCTATTACTGCCTTAGTAACTTTTTATCTTGCTTGGCCTCTAAGGTGTCTCTATTGTTAAAGACTTTTTGGGCAACTTTTAACAACTGAGTTAAATTTATTCTCTGGAACCTCTCTAATTTTTGCAATTTTCTTTTTATGTCTGGGGCAGACTGGGAAACAAAAGCCAAATTGATGGCCCGCTGATTGTCCGGGCCTCAGGGTAATAGGCATCCAGTAAGCGCTCAAGGAAAGCAGCTAGCAACTCCTGTGGACCCTGAGTTATGGTTTCTACCTCGGAGAGTTTAGTGGACTTGTGGGCCACTCCCCTAATCCCTTCTATAAGATAACGGTGAAAAGTGTTCAGAGCCTGGTGACCCCCACCAAGGTGTTGAGGTCCCATTGGGGTCAGGTAAAGGGAAAAAAACTTTTTCCTCGCCCTGGACCTATGATGGCTTTCAGGGCTTCCTGTCTAATTTTGCCTTTTTCCTCTGTGGTGAACAGAATTCGTAATAATTGTTGGCAGTTGTCCCAAGTGGGGCAATGCGTCTGGAGTACAGATTTTAAGAGTCCTGTCAAAGCCTGGGGCTTCTCAGAGAATGGGGGATGTTGAGTTTCATTGTAAAACCTCGGCAACGTCACCGCCTTAAATTCCCCAGCCTCCCAGCACTACCCCCTCCCAGGGAACTTTCCATCTTGGCAGGTACCTAACCCTCCCCCTCTCGCCGTCTTAGCAGCTCTCCAGTACAACCCCCTCCCGGGAACTCTTAGCAGTTCCCCAGCACTTCCCTCCTGCACAGCCCCTCACACTGGATGCATCTCTGCCAGTTTGCAGGCCATAGAAATCCCCTTTGCCATGCCATGGGTGCTGCCAATTTTGGGTTTAGCCCGGCAGCTTTCTCTTGCTCATAATAAAGCTCATGCCAGCACTTGGTGATTTGGCCCTCTCTTTGATCTCTGTCACCTTCCAGTTATATAAGTTACTTGACAAGACGGGGATGTGAACAAAGAATGGGCGACCCCGATTGTCTTCTGTTGGTGGTGCCTCTTGGAAAGGGGAGGACTGCCGGTGGGTGCAGGGGCCCTGCTACGGGTGTGCAGGGGGGACAAGGTTTGGTTAATAGTACTGTTGAGGGGGTTGCTGAGGCGCTGGTTTAGAGGGCCTTGAGTAGGATGGAAGTAATTGCTGATCCTCCGCTGGGGTAGGGAGAATGGCTGGCCCAGAAGGGACTTTCTTTTGGGCCGGCTAACGTGACCTGAAGTTTAGCCTGTTTTATGCAGCGCTTTAGCCATGGGGGAGGCCATTGGACTAAACCCAACCATTGGTCGATGTATGGAAACTGTTCAGGGTATCCAGGAGTTTCTGCAACCATTTTCCATACAGCCTGGGTAATTTTGGGGTCATAGGTCCCAGTATCTGGCCACCTAATTCCAAAAGACTGCTATTCAAGTTCACACAAAGAGCGGAGCTTCCCAGGGGTTAATTTCACCCCATATTGGCCTGAGAACTCAACCTTGAAGTTGGCCATCATGCATTGGAGGGGAATACAAGGCCGGGAGCTAGATGACCCCATTTGTGCGTTTTTTTATGTCCTCAAGAAAATTCATTAATTTAAAACTGATTTCCCTAATTTAAAACTGGCTTCACTGAGGATTTGAACCAACAACCTTGCAATTGCAGGCCCCACACCTTAACGACTGTGCTGACAAGTCACTTTTGTTACAAAGAGTTAGAAAGCTTTTCTTTTCTTTTTTTTTTTTGAGATGGAGTTTCGCTCTTGTTACCCAGGCTGGAGTGCAATGGCGCGATCTCGGCTCACCGCAACCTCTGCCTCCTGGGTTCAGGCAATTCTCCTGCCTCAGCCTCCTGAGTAGCTGGGATTACAGGCACGTGCCACCATGCCCAGCTAATTTTTTGTAGTTGTAATAGAGACGGGGTTTCACCGTGTTGACCAGGATGGTCTCGATCTGTTGACCTTGTGATCCACCCGCCTCGGCCTCCCAAAGTGCTGGGATTACAGGCGTGAGCCACCGCGCCCGGCCTAGAAAGCTTTTCTTAAAGCCAGATTCTGGATGCAAATGCTGCACCCTAAGGCAGTGTGGCCTGCCTCAAAGCTGGGCGGGGCTGACTGCCGGCAGAGAAAGGAAAAAGAAAAACAAAAAAAAAACGCTCTTAGTGTCAGTTTAAAACTGCACTTGCTGGCGGCGAGTTCTTTGCCCCGTGGCTTCTGGTCCCTTTCTCTCTCTCTCTCCTTCTTCTCTACTTTCTCTCTTTCTCTTCTGTCCCCTTTCTCTCCTCTCTTTCCTCTCTCCTCTACTTTCTCTCTCCTCTCTTTCTGTCCATTTTTTTCTTTCTCTCTTTTTTTTCTCTTTGCCTTTTTTTTTCTATCTTTCCCTCCTTCTCTTCTCTTTTCTCCTCTCCTCCCTTCCCTACATTCTCTCTCTATGGTAAAGCCAATTTTGGAAAGCCCCAAATTTAAAATTTGGCCCTCTTTAAAGCACCTTTTAGCTGGGCCTCTGCAGCCAGGTGCTGCAAGGACCAGACAACTGGATTTTAGGGTTTATCCCTAGTCCTAGTCAGAGGAACAGGGGGTAGGGGCCAAGGTAAGGCGGCGGTTTTTTCCCCCTGCAAGCCACAACTGGCGAGAATAAGCACTATGGAGGTTTAGTGCTGCCCGGGCATAATCCCCCCGCTTATAAATTTTTAATGGCCAGTTGCTTCAGAAAGGTCGGGAAGTGACAAAAAGGTGGACTAAGAGGTCTACCGGATGTGTGTTTTGGACCCACCACACCCAGTAGAGTGTGCAGAAGTGCTGCTAGTCAGTTTTTACTGGGGTGGTGACATCCTACCTCCCAACATCCAGGATAGTGCCAATATGCCTTTCTTTGATGCACCGTTGGGCACTGCCCATAACATTGGACACTTTCCTGGCAGAATAGGCAGTTACCTATTTTCCATCCCAGCCTGAGAAAGAGCACCCGTAAACTCTGATCTAGGGTTTTGTTCCACACAAGCTCCAAAGAAACTACCTCCAAGGTGTCAAGGGCACAACGGCCTTCCCAACATGGAATCTGACCCAGCACAGGCAAAAGTACTCTTTTCCCGGTGGAGGTGGCTGGGAGATTTACAGGCCACAATGACCAAAACAAGGAAGAGAATAAAGACAACTAGAGTTAAGACTATCTGCCACATGGCAAAGGAAGAAAGAGTGAGGCCTCAGTGATAGATGAAGAAGAAGATGAGAAAGAAAGAGAAAAGAGTAATTTCTGCTGGGGTGTAATCAATAAAATTTCCCTGCATCCAGTGGTTCGTCAACCACTGTAAGATATCTCCTACCTCAAGGGAAGATGGCCTGAACCAGTGTATGTCTGCTAGCAGGAGTCTAATAAAACTGACAAATTTACAGATGAGACAGGACCACATATACAAGAGTGACAGACAAAGGGTGGGTGCCCCCCAGATGGGAGACCACTCAGATGCCTGCCCGGCCACTTTCCCAGAAGAATTTTCAGGGGTGTCTTGGCTAAGGTGTGTCCGTATAATCCCCGGGCCTGATCACCTCAGGATGGAAGTCCAAGTAAGACAGCTCTGAGGTGAATCACTGTTATGCCCTACGACGCTCCAGTGGAACCGCGGGTGAAGGCCCACACAAGCCCTGTGGCCTTTCAGCCGTGGGACTACATATATACACACTCACTCTCTCACTCACACAGAAGTTACAAAAAACAACCGAATGCTGCCACCCACTATGCCAGCTACCAGAAGGCGAACACTGGTACCCACTGCACCAGCTACCAGAGGGCTGCCACCCACTATGACAGCCACCAGAAGGCAAACGCTGGTACCCACTGCACCAGCTACCAGAGGCTTCAAGCGACGTCTCGGTGAGGCTTGCCAGATCAGAGTTGCAATGACTCGTCAGTCCCCCGACTCAGGCCCTTCCTTTGAACTAGTTCCCAGACCAGACTTACCTCCGGAGGTTTTTTTTTAAGGACCCTGAGGAATTTCGGGTGAATGTTGGCCGAGAGGTCGCTTATCCTCCATGGTGGCACTCCGGGGCCCTGGGAAAGAACAGGGGGCACCTCCCCAGAGGCCCCCGAGGTAGGAGCAGCCGCCCGGGCAAGACTCTGAGATGGCTTTTGTCTGGTGATAACAAAAAGAGAATATCTCGGTGGGACCTCCAAATGGTGTACAGGATCGAGCGTAGAAAGTTAGCACCAAGATAAAAGTATGCCAGATTGCAGGATCATTTATTATGCCGGCGACCACAGAGGACTCAACGTCTCTCCAACCTGTGGCATCGAAAGGAGGGTGCCAAGACTTTTTATACCCGAAAAACCACCTTGGGAGTGGGGGTGAGGAGCGGGGATGGGGATGAAAAGGTTTCAGACATTCCAAGGGCCAGGGGATTCTGTAATTCACCTCCTGGGTGGAGACGAGGGTGGGGGTCTCCGGACATTCCAAGGGCCAGGGGACTTTTGTCATTCTGTTTGTTACTTCAGTGGTTTACAGAAGTCAAGATAAGCATTTGTTTACACGCAGATCTTAGTTATTATCCTGGGCTGCTTATTTTAGTTATTACCGGTAAGCAAAGGCTAGCAATTCTGGCACAATATTACATTAGACTACCACTGTTTCTGGCACATGGGTACCAGGTAAATGGCATTTGTTATTGTTTATGTCCATGTGGCATAATACTCCAGTGGCATTCACATAAACAACTTCATCTTCTGCAGGGAGCTGGCTAATGAATGGCGCTTGGTGACAGATGAGTAATGCCTGTTGCTTAAAGATTGACCGCATGAGGCAAGACTCCCATTGCTACTTCAGAGGAATTGAGATTGACCTACCCATAAATTCAGACAATGTCTTGAAGAGACTTTGGGAACAAGATATTCAGGCACATTCCACTGTTAGATTCACAGGGTGCCAGCCATTGATCTTTCCCTTTGTGGTAAGTCTGTGTTGATGCTCCTTTGAGACCCTGCTTTAACCAGTCTGTGAACAGCTTGTCTTGTGATGAGGGTTTAGAGTCTAAGTGGCTGTGCTTTTGAAATACCTAGGAGGGACTAAATTAGATATGAATAGTCTATGGTCTAAATCCTGGGATTTGGGAAGGAGGGGTGAGTATGCATGCTTTTGTGGAAGAGGTTCTGTTTAATCACATGATGAGTTTTATCATTTTTGGCAAATAAGGAAAATGTTAACTTCTTTGGACTTTTTTTTCTTTATAAAATGGGATTGTGAAACTCTCTCTCTCTCTTCTGGTCATCAAAGCCTGAAGCATATTTTCTTGCTCCAGGTGAGATAGGCTGCTCAGGCATTTTATTGTAACAATGTGTGTGTGTCCACTTAGCATTAGTATGAGGTGGCTCTTCGGCTTGTGAGTACAGAAGCTATTGGCAGCCTGGATTCTCAGGTTTTACTTCTTCTCAAGATCATCTCTTTCAAGACTTTTTCTATCTTCATGAGGCAAAATTTGAAGAGGAGAGGGTGGTGGCTGGGTGGTTGACAAATTACTCTCAGGTAAGTAGGAAATTGTTAGGTACCAGCCCCAGTCCTGTTCATGGGTGCCCTTAGTCCTGGCGGTGACCAGGGATTGAGAAAAGGAAATAAACACAAGTAGAATTTTACAGCATGGGTCTAGGGGACCAACACAAGCATGGGGACTGCGTTGGCATCGAGTTCTGGGTTCCACAGGGTATTATTGGGTGCATACACTTGTTAATTGAGGGGTGGGGGAGATAGGGTGATCGGGGAGGCCTTGAAACTATTGGGTGAGGCCTTGAGACTAATGTGGGCAAGATAGCCAGGGAGAGAAGTTTGGTCTGCAGTATTTAGTAGCAGACGTGATTCTTATGCAAACCTGGAACCTGAATTCTACCACCAGTTGCTCTCAAGGTGCATTTGCATCAGAAGCATAGCGCATAAGGCACCACCAGGTCTGACAACACCCAACACATTGAGGGGCTTTTATCTCCCGGGAATTGCAGACACAGAGCAATCAAAATTACCTTATATTCTGAGAACCTAGGCAGAGCTGGTGGCATTCTGGTAACCTCTGCTCTGCTAGGCTTTTCTTCCTTGTAAGCTGCCATGTGCAAAGACCCTCCCGGATCTTGTGAGCAGAGGTCGCCTCCCTTCTTTCTCAAAGATCTTGCATAAGCCCTCTTTACGAGACCCTCATGTAAACTCTATGTAGAGGTGGCATTTGTGGGACCAAAGCAGTATTTCCTGCTCTGCAACCATGGTGTTCCACGGTTTTACAGCGCTCTCAGATGGTCTTTACCTTAGGCCTCCTGTTGCTGCTTGATTTCTGTTTTACTGCACCAATATTTGATATAGCTTAGTTGGGAGTACAAACTTCAGTGTACGATAATCAAAGCAAACTTATAATTATTTAGCTAGAAATAACATAGGTCTGCCCCTGCCCATCTTGACCCACAGGAAATTGATTTTTCTGTAGGAGCATATGCTTCTTCCTACCAAGTAGATAGATTTTCTGCTAGTGGAACAGAGCTTCTGCAAGCAAAGAGGGTCTGCTTAGGGACTATGTCTCTCATCACACCTCTTTGGACCACAGTGCCTCTTACGTGGTTAACAGATTTCACAGGGAAATGATCCTGTTGTCTCAGTGTTTACTCAGTCTGACTCCCATCCACATTGACTGTGCGCTTTCATTTTGCTGTGATAGAGAGGGAGAGAATAAACATGTGTTGTACTGGCCCGAGCATAGAAAGTCAACACCAAGACAAAATTATGCCAAATTGCAGGGTCTTTATTGCTGGTGGCCATGGAGCACTTGTGTCTCTCCAACCCGTGGCCCTGAAAGAAGGGTGTCAAGACCCTTTATACCCGTGAAAATCACCTTGGGAGTGAGGGTGAGGGGCGGGGGTGGGGGTGAGGGGCTTCAGACATTTCAAGGGCTAGTGGATTCTGTAAATCACCATCTGGGCGGAGATGAGGGTTAGGGGGTTCCAGACATTCCAGTGGATTCCTGGGCAAAGATAGGGTGGGGGGCTCCGGACATTCCGAGGACCAGGGGACTTTTTGACATTCTGGTTGTTAACTTAAGTGGTTCACAAAAGTCAGGATTAGCATTTGTTTACACACTGTCTGGGTAAGGTGGCGATTATAGCCCTTAATTACTTTTTCACATTTGGGTTATAGAGAGCAGTTTCAACAGAAAGCCGAGGTATGGTTGAGGTATGCAGTTTTATGGGGCTTTTTACCATGTCACACATGTGCTTCTCAAAATTTGTGTTGTCACTGAAGCATTTATTTGAGTGTCTATTATATATTCAGGATTGTGCTAAAACCTGTCAACAGAGAAAAATAAGAACTCAGAATCTAGTTATGCTGAGATATATTCAGTTAGGTGAAAATGGTGTTCTTCGAGCCATGTGACTAGATGAGATCACCAGTGAGTATTTACAGACAGAACAAAATGAGGACCATCAGCTAGGTACAGTGGCTCACGCCTGCAATCCTAGCACTTTGGGAGGCCAAGGTGGGCAGATCACGAGGTCAATTTGAGACCATCCTGGCCAACATGGTGAAACCCTGTCTCTACTGAAATATACACACACACAAAATTAACTAGGCATGGTGGCACATGCCTGTGATCTCAGCTACTCAGGAGATGGAGGCAGGGGACTCGCTTGAACCCAGGCAGTGGAGGATGCCATGAGCCAAGATGGTGCCACTGCACCACAGCCTGGGTGACAGAGCAAGACTCCGTCTCAAAAAAAAAAAAAGACCGTCAAGTGTTAGAAGACCACAGAATCTTGTCAAGGCATGCCAAGGCAAGGTCCCTCATTATCCAGTGAACATGGGGGAGAATGTACTTGCCTGGTTCCAACATGTGTGTGATGGTTTAGGACTCAGTGACCTTTGAGGATGTGGCTGTGGACTTCACCCCGGAGGAGTGGACTTTACTGGATCAAACTCAGAGAAACTTATACAGAGATGTGATGCTGGAGAACTACAAGAATCTGGTTGCAGTAGGTAAGAGTGGTACCATTTTTTTCATTTCGTTTTTTGTTTTTTTTTTTTCTGGAACAAATATGTCTTAAGTAACTATATTCTAGACTCTCTGAATGTTAATGGCCCTGAAATGGTAAACAGGCCAAATATTGTTTTCGTCTCATAGACGTTACTGCCTAGTGATTTTTCTGATGAAATCAAAGACCTGTTCATTGCTCTGGCTTTGTTTTTTCCATGGATGAAGGACTTAGAGCTTCTTGAATATGTATACAAGCTTGAGCCTGTGTTTCATGGGAAGGATTGCTAGTCCTTATGGTACAGAGTGAAAAAAGAGTATTTGCAGTTTAGGTTCATTTAAAAGTTTTTGTCATGAACATCTTGTTGTTTAAATTATACCTGAGAGCGTTCAGAATGCCCAAACAGTGAAATCTGGGCCCTTTAGTTATGGAAGTATTTGTTATCCCTTGCACATTCTTACATCATTCATCTTTCTCTGAGAGCTGTGCAGGTACGGTTTTACTTTTCACATGAAACAAGAAGCATTAAAGACAGTGGAGAAAATTCTCCAAGATGAAAGAAAAGACAGATGTGATTATTTGTGCGATATAGCCCTCATCTATGAGAGGTACAGTCTGTTTATAAATGTTAAGTAGGAAGGTTTTGAAAGTGTACTTTTTTGGAGAGAATATCAAGGCCATTTGGTTGCTGAGATTTGTTGGGTACCTTAACTTCTCTTTCTCTTTCATTTTTCATCTATCTTGGAAACTTTCTTGTGACCTGATGGTAAGATCTGTCTCATTTCTTCTTTACATGTATGATTTGCATATAGCTCTGTATCCATTTTCTTTCTACTTTGTTTATCTGGCTGTACCTCTTTTTTGTTCACTATAAAGTCTCAATGTTTGGAGAACCATTTCTTAGTGAATCACCTACCAGCTTGACTTTAGTACCTTACTGTTGCTAGACTCTTATTGCATCCAAATTTCTCAGTTTCTGGTTCCCTTTCTTTAAAAACGAAACAACAACAACAACAAAACTGTTTTAAGATGGTGTTTGAAAGTACAGTACACACTACTCTTGCATTTCTGACACTCTCTTTTCAATCATCATTTTTCTAAGAACTTAAAACTGTTTTTTTATCTGATTTCAGATTGGAAGATTCATATTAATATCAAATGGACAGCACCTCAGCAGAATTTTTTTCAGGGGAAACATCCAGTATGGTGGAAATGGTAAGATTCAGCAGGTATAATTTCTTGCCTTACAAGTTAGAGGAAGATTGGAAACTCCATAAAATAGAAAAGTAGCACAATAACCTTGAGACATTTGAGACTCTTGTTCCTCACCCGAAAATAATCTGTCTCTTGCAGAGGCTGTGGATCATGAGTTTGACAAGCACTCTAAACATCCCTCAGAATATATTTGTTTACATGTTTCCTTCAACTAAATATTCCCATATAGATATCTTAGATGTTTTTGATAAATAATTCGCTCTTGGGCAGTTATCAGATAAACTCCTTAGAAGCCATGTGAAAGTAAAGAATATAACAGAATTTTCTGCAATCACTTTGTTTCACTTGAAAGCACTCAGGTCTGAAACATGCATTGCAATGAAAATGGTAGGAACAAACAAAGCATTTCAATTATACTAATTTTCTGAGCATAACAGAATTCGGAGTAAAAGGGAGAATCTCTGAATGAAATAAATTTGGAAAACCTGTATGAATCATCATTAATTTTCATCAACAGGAGAGAAACCACTTTGGAGAGAAACTGTTTGACTTTAACCAATGTTAAAAAAACCTTGAGTGAACGCTCATGCCTTAAGACTCACAGGAGAACTTACTTTAGAAAAAAAGCCTGTGAGCATAATCAGTGTGAAAAAGCCTTCTCATTCTACAGGCCTTTTCGTACACATGCAAACTCATGATGGAGAAAAACTCCATGAATGTAAAGCATGTGGGAAACCCTTCACTCAGTCTTCATATCTTACTCAGCATTTAAGAATTCATAGTAGAGTGTTACCTATAGGATGTAAGAAATTTGGCAAAGCCGTTGCTAAAGACTTAGCACTAGGGGAAAACACTATGTTTGTAATGAATGTGGCAAAGAGTTTGTTTCTCAAAACTCAACATTCACATAAGAGTTCACACTGGAGAAAAACCTTATGAGTGTAACAAATGTGAGAAAGCCTTTACTGATTCTTCAGGTCTTAAAAAACACAGGCGAACTCACACTGGAGAAAAGCCTTATGAATGTAAGGAATGTGGGAAAGCTTTTGCTAACTCTTCACATCTTACTGTACATATGAGAACCCACACTGGTGAAAAGCCTTATCAGTGTAAGGAATATGGAAAAGCCTTTATTAATTCCTCTTTCTTTAAAAGTCACATGCAGACTCACCCTGGTGTAAAGCCCTATGACTGTCAACAGTATGGGAAAGCTTTTATTCGATCCTCATTTCTTATTCGTCATTTAAGAAGTCACAGTGCAGAAAGGCCTTTTGAATGTGAAGAATGTGGGAAAGCCTTTAGATACTCCTCGTACCTTAGTCAACATAAAAGAACACACGCAGGGGAGAGGCCATATAAGTGTCAAAAATGTGGGCAAGCCTTCAGTGTCTCATCAGGCCATACAGTACACATGAGAACTCACACTGGTGAATGGCCCTTTGAATGTCAGGAATGTGGGAAAGGCTTTACTCGGTCCACATATCTTATTCAACATCTAAGAAGTCAGAGTGGGGAGAAACCATATAAAGAATGTGGGTAAACCTTTAGTAATTCCTCATGTCTCACTGAATGTGTAAGAATTCACACTTTAGCTTATACTTGGAAAGACTGTGGTAAAGCCACTAATACCTCACACTTACTGAACATGTACTCATTCACAGTGGCAATGTACACAATCATAAGGAATGTGGGAAGCCTTCCTTGGTTTCACAGATGTCAACAATTCCAATAGAAGAGAAGCTATATGAATGTAAGGAATGTGGGAAAGTCTTGGCTCCTTCCATAGGCCTTACTTACTATTCATGTATCTGTGCATCCTAGGAAACAAACAGAATATAGGAAACCGTCAATCATTGTTCACATCTTACTGAGTCTGAACTCATGCTGGAGAGAAATGCTATGAATGTGATGAAGGTGGAAAAGCTTTCATTGTTTTCCTCAGACCTTGCTGAGCTTGTGAGCACACTGGATATAAATGCACATCCTCTGAATGTAAGGAATGTGTTGAAACCTTTCGCTCTCCTTATATGTTAATATTCAACTGTGATCTCACAAGTGTGAAAAAATCTAATGAATGTAAGATGTGTAGAGATTTTTCTCTGTTTTTAGCTTCCACTTTGTGAACGTGTCAAAGCACACTTTGAGAAGTCCCATGAATGAAAGAGATGTCGGAAAGCCCTTGATTGTTCTTGGCCATTAGTAAACATGATCCACACTGAAGAGGAACTCTGACTGTGTGTAAGGTCAGAAAGCCTGTATTAATTTACGTGCAAAAAGTCACACTAGAGGAATGCCGTATCAGAACCGCGTTTGTAAATATACGTGTTTCAAAGATGTATATATTTTTAATAAAAATATCTAGCTGGTTTGAAGATAGTGATCTTGATTGTTCGCAGTTAAAGATGGCACTCTTAATTATTTAGGGGCTCCACTCTTTCCCCCATTTGTCACTACTACACTTCACTAGACTAAAAAATATTTTAGGCTGGGGGTGGTGGCTCATGCCTGTTATCCCAGCATTTTAAGAGGCTGAAGCTGGTGGATCATTTGAGGTCAGGAGTTTGAGATCAACCTAGCCAACAGGGTGAAACCCCGTCTCTAAAAATACAAAAATTAGCCAGGCATTGTGGTATATGCCTGTAATCCCAGCTACTTAAGAGGCTGGGGCAGGAGAATTGCTTGAACCTGGGAGGCGGAGGTTGCCGTGAGCTGAGATCATGCCACTGCACTCCAGCCTGGGCGATGCAGTGGAGTCTCAAAAACAGAAAAAAAAAATTAAATATCCTAAAAGGGTTTTTTGTTGAAAAAGTTTGTTACAAGAATAAGGAATTTAGGAACATCTTGGGGTACAAGTTTTCACTTTTTGCGTGCAAGAAAATTGGTACTGGCCAGGCATGCCGGTTCACACCTTAATTCCAGCAATTTGGGAGGCCAAAACAGAAGGATCACCTGAGCCCAGGAGTTCAAGACCAGCCTGGACAATATAGTGAAACCTCGTTTCTACAAAGAATAAATAAAAGTAATCAGGTGTGGTATTTTGCGCCTATAGTCTCAGCTATTTAGGAGGCTGGGGCCGGAAGATTGCTGGAGCCTGGTCAGGGAGGCAGAGGTTGCAGTGAGCCCTACACCCCAACCTGGGCAACAGGATGAGACCCTGTCTCAAAAAAAAAAAAAAAAATTGGCGCCAGCAAAGAAAACCAAATAAATTATTTAAATAAGTTTGCCTTTGTGTGTGTCGTTAAAGACTGATGTTTCGTATCACTTTCATATGCTTATGAGTCTTTGGTGAAGTGTGCGTTTAATGATCCATTTTCACTTTTGCCGAGAAATTATTGAGACAGGTTTGAATTATTGAGATGGGTTCTTTCAGTAAGTTTATTGAGGTATAATTACCATGTAATAAGCTACACATATTTGAAGCATACAGCTTAAGTTTGGACACATACACGTGTGTACATACACACCATCAAGATAATGAACATGCCTGTTAAACCAGGTGGCTTCCTCGTGCCCTTTTATAGTTTCTTCTCACCCTTTCCTGCCTATCACTCTACTGATCCACTGATTTGCTCTGTCTTAGAATAGACCACTTTATATTATATAGAGCTTTTATATAAATGGAATCATACAGTCTGGCACCTTTTATTCAGGGTAGTTTCTAGATTTATTTATGTTGTAGAGTCCATTTCACTGCTAAATACTATTCCAGTGTAAGGCATACCACAAACTGTTTATCCATTCATGTTATTTCTGCCTTTTGGCTTATTGCAGTTAAAACTGCCTTGAACATCCATATGCAGATTATTTTTTTAATATATGCTTCTATTTAAGTAATTAAGTGGAATGATCACATCATATGTTGGTGTACATTTAGCTTTTTAAGAGACTGCTAACTTTATCAAGTGCTTGTGCCATTTGACATTCCCATGAGCAGTGTATGAGAGTTGCAGTTCCTCTGCATCCTTGCCAATTACTGATACGGTCAGTCTTTTTTATTTTGACTATTTTAATAGGTGTGCAGTAGTATCTCATGGTTTTAATTTGCATTTCTCCAGTGACTAATGATGTTGTATGTGGTTTCACATGCTTAATTCTTTAAGCCTTTGGGGAAGTGTCTTCAAATCTTTTGCCTATTTGTATTGGCTTTGATCTTTATTTATTTATTTATTTTTTAGAAGAAGTCTTGTTCTTGTTCTCCAGGCTGGAGCACAATGGTGTGATCTCGGCTCACTGCTCTGCTCGACCTCTGCCCCCTGGGTTCGAGCAATTCTCCTGCCTCCATCTCCTGAATAGCTGGGATTGCAGGCATCCGCCGTCATGCCCAGCTAATTTTTGTATTTTTAGTAGAGACAGGGTTTCATCATGTTGGCCAGGCTGGTCTCCAACTGATCTCAGGTGATCCACCTGCCTCGGCCTCCCAAAGTGCTGGGATTACAGGCGTGAGCCACCATGCCAAGCCTGAATTTTTTTTTTTTTTCCCCCAAATAGAGACAGGGTTTTTCTCTGTCTCCCAGGCTGAAGTGCAGTGGCACGATCATGTGGTTTTGCAATTTTTACTGAATTTTGAGAGTTTAAAATTTTTAATGTATTTAATATTAAACCTGATAGTGTATTTGATCTATTAATACTTTAACAAAACGTACATTTAAATATGTAAGTACAAAACATTTTATTTTAACAGGTAATGTAAATACAGTTCCCAGCTTATGGGAGTTTGACTTAGTATTGTTTTTAATTCACAGTGATGCAAATGCATTATGCATTCAATACATTTCTCAGTTTACGATGGGGTTACAAATTGTCAACTATAGTTTCAGCTTACAGTGGGTTTATCAGGACATAGCCCTGTTATAAGTTGAGGAGTACCTGTATTACAATATATTTAATTAATATGTTGTATTTCAGGACTAGTACATGATGCACTCTGAGTTAAAATCTTTATGTGGCCCAAAGATTGGATCAAAGTTTTGGGGGTTTTTTTTCTTTGTATCTAATTTGTTTAAAGGACAGCATCATTTGTGTTAGTATTTTTCAGTGTTTGGGTCTTTCTAGGCATTTTTTTCTCTAACATTATTGCAATTGGTATTTTAAAAATTTCAATTTCTCTGCTAGTTTACTACTAGTATAAAAGAATACAGTTTTCAAACATATTAATCTTATATGCTGCAACCTTCTCGTTAAACCTATTCTGGAAGCTTTTTTTTTTTTTT
>NW_016107578.1:1392055-1398290 GCF_001604975.1 Cebus imitator | reverse complement strand
TTTTTTGAGACGCAGTCTCCCTCTGTCACCCAGGCTGGAGTGCAGTGGCATGATCTCAGCTCACCGAAACCTCTACCTCCTGGGTTCAAGCCATTCTCCTGCCTCAGCCTCTCAGGTAGCTGGGATTACAGGCATGTGGCACCATGCCCAGCTTCAGCCTATTGGTCAGGCTGGTCTCAAACTTCTGACCCTGTGATCTGGCTGCCTCGGCCTCCCAAGGAGCAAGGATTACAGACATGAGCCACCACGCCCCACCTCTTTTTTTGTATTTTTAAAATTAAAAAGAGATGGGGGTCTTGCTGTGTTGACCAGTCTTGAACTCCTGAAATCCTGGCCTCAAGCCATCCTCCCATCTTGGCATCCCAAAGTGTTGGGATTACAAGCATGAGCCACCACACCTGGCCACAATTTTACTCTTAAATGAAAATATATCTTTGATATTGTTGCCAGATTAATATTTGTCATTGTTTGTTTTTTGAGACACAGTTTTGCCCTTGTTGCCAATGCTGGAGTGCAGTGGCACAATCTCGGCTCATTGCAACCTCTACCTCCCAGTTTCAAGTGATTCTTCTGTCTCAGTCTCCCAAGTAGCTGGAAATACAGGTGCCCAGCTAATTTTTTCATTTTTAGTAGAGGCGAAGTTTTACCATATTGACCAGGCTGGTCTCAATTTCCTGACCTCTGGTGATCCACCCACCTCAGCCTCCCAGTGCTGGGATTACAGGTGTGAGCTACGGGCACCCAGCTGCCAAATTAATGTTCGATTATATGTTGCCATTACAGAGTGATAACCAAGGACACTTTGAGGTTTAGGCATAGCTGTGGTAAAAACAGGTCTCTCCCTCCAACTTTGCATCTAAGTTGGAAAATAATTACATTGATGCTTTTAACCTGCCATATATAATTTTTCAATGTATTTGCCATTTAAGAACTCTGAGACAGCTAACATTTAAATAAATCTCTGCTGTTTGGGAATGATTGAATGAATAATATCGTGAACATATTTGCTAATTGATACCATATGAAGATTCTAAATACAGCTATTTAATACATCTTGATAATTAGCATCTGAAATAAGTATCTTTTTCTGGGCAGCCTTTTGGAAAAAGTGCACTGGATAGAGTTTCCAGTCATATGTTTCTTTTCTAACTTGTGCTTACTAAACATCTCGTCAAGAGAGAGTTCAGTAGCACTTGAACCAGAAGTCCAGTGAATCTGACTTCTCCAGTCCCCAATTTTGTTTTGCACATTCACTTACAACCGTCATTTTTCTGCAAATTTTCTGCTTAGTCCATAAAAAATCAGTGCTGTGAAAGTTTTTGAAAAGGTGCAGCAGGCTTTTGGAGTCTCTGAATGATAACAGCATTCTGTAAATCTGCTGCTTCCAGTGTGAATAGTGTCTAATCCAGCAATCGGAGGATAGTAAAAGCTGTTGCCAGGGAAAGGGGAGGACTTCTTTGAGATCCTTGGTGTTTTTCTTTCTTTTTTTTATTTTTAATTTTTTATTACTAATTTATTTTAAGACAGGGTTTCACCATGTTGGCCAGGCTGGTCTTGAACTCCTGACCTCAGATGATCTGCCCACATCAGCCTCCCAAAGTGCTGAGATTACAGGCATGAGCCACCACCCCCGGCCTATCCTTGGTGTTTTTCAGTGAAGTCTTTGATATGGCTTACCCTTCCTGATTGGTGACCCTGTCCTGAAAAGAGCTGGAGGACAGGCTTCATAGACATGCATATTTCAGTTTTTTTGTCTTAAACTTTAACATCCACCTCTTTATCAAAAATTCCCTGTAATTCTAGGGTAATTCACCCTTTTTGATGGAGTTCAAAAATTGCTGACTTGCCCTATTTGAATAACTTCTGAAATCATCGACAGTGAATCCATTTTCCCATAATTTTTATGTTTATATCTACCTGTTTCTTCTGTTCAGTGTGAGACAAGCATTTGTAACCAACCTTCTGAGTTTCATAAAAAAGGCTGTTAACAAGATATTCACAATTTGTTTGTTGATTATCACCAAGAGGTTGATTGTCAGGTCCTGTTTCACAAACCCAGTCGTCTTTTATACTTTGGAGATTATCTACGTCTTTCATTCCCTTTTGCCTTATTTCAAGCAAAGCCTCCCAGCCTCGGCCACTCAGCTTAGGGGCCACCAGCACCGTTTGGGGCTGTGAACTCCATTTGGTGAGAGCCCTTCAGACCAAGCCCCAGACCACCTCAGGTACCTTGGCTGCACTACTGAGATCCTGCCGGCCTCAGTCTCTGCCAGGTGCCAAGCATGTACCCACACCTGCTCTTTTTTTTTTTTTTTAAGACTGAGTTTCCCTCTGTAGCTCAGCCTGGAGTGCAGTGGCGTGATCTTGGCTCACTGCGACCTCTGCCTCTCGAGTTCAAGCGATTCTTATGCCTCAACCTCCAGAGTAACTGGGGCTACACGTGTGTACCACCATGCCCAGCTAAATTTTTCATGTTTTTAGTAGAACCAGGGTTTGGCCATGTTGCCCAGGCTGGTCTGGAACTCCTGGGCTCAAGCAATCCGCCCACCTCAGCCTCCCAAAGTGGTGGGATTACAGGTGTGAGCCACCGCATCCAACTTCTGACAGCTGTTTAGTAGATTCTGTCAGATTTTCTACTGGGACAGTTCTGTTGTCTGCACATAAAATTTTTTACTTCTTCCTTTCCGATCGTATGTGTTTTGTCTTTTTCTTTTCTTATTGCATAAACTAGAACCTGCAGTGTATTGTTAAATAGAAGTTGAGAGACCAGACATTCTTGCCTTTTTTCTGGTCTTGGGAGTAAGGCGTTGAATCTTTCACCACTTAGTGACTGTCTTCTATCTTTTTTTTGATATACCTATTGGATGGAAAATAGTATTCGTTGTTTTTTATTTGTATTAACCTGGTGGCTAAAGATTTTATTTTATATATTTATATATACGTTTTTTATTTCTGGGCTTAGCTCACCTGAAAACTAAACATGATGATCTTTTCATCAGTTTGTTGACTCTGTGTCTATCTTTTTTGTTTGTTTTTTTGAGTCAGTCTCGCTCTTTCGCCAAGGCTGGAGCACAGTGGTGCAATCTCGGCTCACTGCAACCTCCACCTCCCGGGTTCAAGTGATTCTTCTGCCTCAGCCTCCCAAGTAGCTGGGATTACAGGCATGCACCACCATGCCTGGCTAATTTTCTATTTTTTAAAATAGAGATGGGGTTTTGCCATGTGGGCCAGGCTGGTCTTGAACTCCTGACCTCAGGTGATCCACCCACCTCGGCCTTCCAAAGTGCTGGGATTACAGGTGTGAGCCACTGTGCCCAGCCGTGTCTGTCTTCTTTTGGAAAATGTCTGTTGAGATCCTTTGTCATTTTTAAATTGAGTTCTTTTTATTACTGAGTTTCAAGAGCTCTCTATAAATTCTAGCTACAAATACCATATCAAATAAATGGCTTACAAGTATTTTATTTGTGTTGTCTTTTTATCTTTTTTGTTTGTTTGTTTCTTTTTTCCTAAGCATTTATTCTCTGATGTCTTTTTATCTTGTTGATGGCATCTTTTCGGGTGCAAAAGTTTTAAATTTTTTAATTTTCTTATGCTTTTGGTGTCAAATCTAAGAAACCATTCCCTAACCCAAGGTCTTGAAGTCTCATATTTTCTTCAAGGATTTTTATAGTTTTAACTTTTACATTTAGTTCTGTGATCCATTTTGAACTAATGTTTGTGGATGCTGGATACAGTGTATTCAGCTTCATTCCTTTGCATGTACATGTCTGACCTTCTGTTCATAACCACACTGTTGTGATTACTATAGCTTTACAGTAATTTTTAAAATTGGGACATGTGAACCCTTCTGTGATCCTTTTTGCAGTGCACAGGTCAAGGTTTCTTTTGGAGGAGGTAGAAGGGATGCAAATGTTTGAATTTTCTTTCTGGACAATTGGTTGAAAACAGTCCTTTCTCTGTTGGATTATTTGCACCTTTTTTCTTTTTCTTCCTTTTTTTTTTTGAGACACAGCCTCCCTGTGTTACCCAGGCTGGAGTGCAGTGGCACGATCTCGCCTCAGCTCACTGCAACCTACGCCTCCTAGGTTGAAGTGATTCTTCTGCCTCAGCCTCCCAAATAGCTGGGACTACCAGCATGCGCCACCACACCGGCTAATTTTTTTGTGTTTTTACTAGAGATGGGGTTTCACCATGTTAGCCAGGCTGGTCTCAAGCTCCTGACAACCTCAGGCAATCTGCCCACCTCAGACTCCAGAAGTCCTGGGATTACAGACATGAGCCACTGCGCCCAGCCTTATTTGCACCTTTTTGAAACCATATTGACCACATATGTTTAAATCTGTTTCTCGGATCTATTCAGTTAAACTAATCTATATGTCTGTCCTTTTGCTAATACTATACCTTTTTTTTTTTTTTTTTTTTTTTTTTTTAAACAGTCTCACTCTGTCACCCAGACGGTAGTGCAGTGGCACCATCTCGGTTCACGGCAACATCCATCTCCCAGGTTCAAGTGATTCTTGTACCTCAGACTCCCGAGAACCTGAGACTATTGTGCTTGAGCCTCCTGAATAGCTGAGACTCCAGGCGCATGCCACCATGCCCGGGTGTTTTGTGTTTGTAGTGGAGACAGAGTTTCACCACGTTGACCAGGTTGGTTTTGAACTCCTGGTCTCAAGTGATCCACCCGCCTCAGCCTCCCAAAGTGCTGGGATTACAGGCATGAGCCATCTCACCCAGCCTGCTAATACCATACTTTTTTGATTACAGTAACTGTCTAGTAAATCTTGAAAGCAAGTGGTATGAGAGTTCCAATACTGACCTTAATTTTCAGAATCATTTGGGATGGTCCACGTTCTTTGTTTTTTCACATAAGTTTTAGAGTAAACTTAACTGGTTTCCATAAAAAGCCTGCTGGGATTTTTTTTTTTTTTTTAACTGAGATTCAGTTTAACCTAAAGATGAACTTGTAGAGAATTGGCATCTTAATAATATTGACTGTTCTGAACCATAGGCACAATATATTTCTGCCATGGTCTGAATGTTTGTGTACCACCAAAATTTGTATGTTGAAATCCTAATCCCCAATGCAATGATATTGGCAGGTGAGGCCTTTGATAGAGAATTAGGCTCATGAGGGCAGAGCACCAATGAATTAAATTAGTGTCTTTATAAAAGAGATTCCAGAGAGCCTGCTAATCTGTCCTGCCTTGCGAGGATACAGCAAGAAGTCACCATCTGTGAACCAAGAAGTGGGACCTCATCAGACACCAAATCTGCCAGCACCTCAATCTTGGACTTCCTATTCTGCAGAACTGTAAGCAATGCATTTCTGTTGTTTATAAGCCATCTAATCTATGGTATTTTGTTCTAGCAGCCCAAACAGATATAGACAACCTCCCCGTTAATTTAAGTCTTACTTCTCCCAACAGTGTTTTGTGGTTTTCTGTATGGCACCATTTCATTGATGCTATTATAAATAATAGTTTTAAATTTTCAATTTTTAAATGCTAGTGTATAAATTATTTATATTTGTATATAATTTATATTTGTCTTTGTATCCTGCAAACTTTCTATAGTTATCTCTTAGTTCCTGTAACTTTTTGGAATATTCTACATAAACAAATCTATCCTCTGTATTAAGGCAATTTTACTTTCTGGTATATATGCCTTTTATTTCTTCATATTTTCTTAATGTACTGGCTAGGGCCTCCAGTAGTGTTGAATAAGAATGGTGAGAACATATATCCTTATCTTATTCCCAACCTTAGGCAGAAAGCGTTCAATCTTCTACCATTAAGTATGATGTTAGCTGTAGGTTCTTTTGAAGATGGCTTTCTTAAATTGAGGAAGTTGCCTTCCACTTCTTTTTCACTGAGAGATTTTATTTTATTTTATTTTTCGAGATGGAGTCTTACTCTGTCACCCAGGCTGGAGTGCAGTGGCGCAATCTCAGCTCACTACAACCTCTCTGCCTCCCAGGTTCAAATGATTCTCCTGCCTCAGTCTCCTGAGTAGCTGAGATTACAGGCATGTGTTACCATGCCTGGCTATTTGTATTTTTAGTAGAGACATGGTTTCACCGTATTGGTTAGGCTGCTCTCGAACTCCTGGCCTTGTGATCCGCCTGCCTCAGCCTCCCAAAGTGCTGAGATTACAGGTGTGAGCCACTGTGCCCAGGCTTTTAATTTTTATTTTTTAGCATTTATGCATTTTGATTTTTTTCTTTTTTTTTTTT
>NW_016107578.1:1373889-1389910 GCF_001604975.1 Cebus imitator | reverse complement strand
TCAGGAGGTTGAGGCAGGAGAATTGCCTGAACCCGGGAGGCGGAGGTTGCAGTGAGCCGAGATCGCACCATTGCACTCCAGCCTGGGTAACAAGAGTGAAACTCCATCTCAAAAAAATAAAAAAATAATAACTTTTATGGCTGGGTGCAGTGGCTCACGCCTGTAATCCCCGCATTTTGGGAGGCCAAGGCAGGTGGATCACCTGAGGTCAGGAGTTCAAGACCAGCCTGCCCAACATGGTGAAACCCCATCTCTACAAAAAATGCAAAATCTTAGCCAGGCGTGGTGGTGGTCATCTGTAATCCCAGCTACTTGGGAGGCTGAGGCAGGAGAATCACTTGAACCAGGGAGGTGGAAGTTGCAGTGAGCTGAGATTGCGCCACTGCACTCTAGCCTGGGTGACAGAGTGAAACTCTGTCTCAAAAAAAAAAGTAACTCAAGAAAAAGTAACTTTTCCACAATAGCAATAAAATAATGTGGAAAAAGTGGCAATATTGCATGCTTTTGCAAATCTTTTTAATGTCTTCAGAGCTTAATAGATGACAGTTGAATTCTCATACCTGTTTTTACATTTTTTGCCATTAGTTGTTTTGATTAAGGTATATGTAGAAAATTTGGCTTTGCTGAGATAATATAGTTGGAAAGAGAGAAGCATTTTAAGATAATTTTGGATTTTCTTTGATAATACACCAAAACTCAAGTAACAGTTTCTCGAAGATTAGTTGCAATGTGGAATATGAAATCCTGTCAAGGAATTTTTTCCGTTACCTTAAAATCCATTTGTTTGTCTTGCACTTTTTTTTTTTTTGAGATGGAGTTTTGCTCTTGTCGCTTAGGCTTGAGAGCAATGATGCAATCTCTACTCACTGCAACCTTGACCTCCTAGGTTCAAGCAGCTCTCCAGCCTCAGCCCAAGTAGCTGGGATTACAGGCACCCGCCACCATGAACAGCAAATTTTTGTATTTTTAGTAGAGACAGGGTTTCACCATGTTGGCCGGGTTGCTCTCAAACTCCTGCCCTCCTGCTCATGCCTGTAATCCCAGCACTTTGAGAGGCCATACCTTGGTATGGCCTCTCAAAGTGCTGGGATTACAGGCGTGAGCCACTGCGCCCAGCCTACATCTTGCACTTTGATGACTATTTTATCCATACATGATTTTATACCTTATTTATACCTTATTTATACCTTATTTATACCTTATAGAAAATAGGGCTGGCATAGTGGCAGCCTGTAATGCCTGTAATCTCAGCACTTTGGGAGGCCAAGGTGGGAGAATCACTTGAGCCCAGGAGTTCAAAAGCAGCCTGGGCAACATAGTGATACCCACATTTCTAAAATAGAAGGAAATAGTCATTTACTTCATTATGCAGATCTTCCAAATGTTGACCCATTTTATAGTACTGTGTCTAAAACAGACCTTCATGAACATGACCATTGATCCTATCAGAAAAGTTTTTAAACATTAAGACACTTCCAAGGTGACAGATCTAAGCTTTCCAACTTTTTCTGTTCCCTCGAGGACATTTTTATTTATCCTGAGTGTGTGGCAGTGAGGTATTCAGTGACCATGCAGCTTGGTACCACTGCCTTAATTTCTTTCTTTCTTTTTTTTGTTTTTTTGAGAGAGTTTGCTCTTTTTTTGCCCAGGCTGGAGTGCAATGGCATGATCTCGGCTCATTACAACCTCTACCTCCTGAGTTTAAGCAGTTCTCCTGCCTCAGCCTTCCAAGTAGCTGAGATTACAGGTGCACGCCACCATTCCTGGCTAATTTTGTATTTTTTGTTTGTTTGTTTTTGTAGACGGGGTTTCATCATGTTGGTCAGGCTGGTCTCGAACTCCTGACCTAGTGATCTGCCCACCTCTGCCTCCCAAAGTGCTGGGATTACAGGTGTGAGCCACCACGCTCAGCCAATGTTTTCCTTTTTTATTTTTTTTTTTTTTTTTTTTTTTTTTTTAATTTTGTATTTTTAGTAGAGACGGGGTTTCACCGTGTTGGCCAGGTTGGTCTTGAACTCCAGACCTCAGGTGATCTGCCCGCCTCAGCCTCCCAAAGTGCTGGGATTATAGGCATGAGCCACTGCACCTGGCCCACTCCCTTAATTTTTGCTGAGGCACCAGCACTTTTGCCCACTATTGCATTTGTGTCATCAGTATAAATGTGGATATGGTGAAGAGGTCAAGTGTGTATTCCTGCTATTATAACAACAGTTTTAATCTCACAGATCCCCTGAAAGTGTTTTGGGTCCCTCAGGAGTTTACCAACCCTGTAAACCACTGTTCTGTATCACTAAGTTTCAGGTGGTTTTTTTACACGGCAGTAATAATCAGAACCAGACTTATATGCCTTTTTTCTTCTTATTATTGATTATTAGTTTCTTCAGTAGACTATTAGACAGCTGACTGGGAAGATTCCAGGATCCTAACTGGCTTCAGAGTTGAAAAGCCTCTAGAAGTACTGTTTGCTCACATAGAGTCTAGGGATTGAGGGCTCAGACTCTGGAGCCCAGCTTCTGGAATGTGGGCTCTTCCCCTTCCCCTTTCCTAAGTCTCATTCTCCATTTGTTAAATGACATCATTAATAAGGCGAATGATTTTGTTGCTAAATGCCAGTGGAACCTTCCTAATAGTCATAACTGACCTCACAGTTATTTTGCTCTTAATGGATGCCGTGAAATGCCTGAAGAGCTTTCCCTAGGTTGACTCTCATTTCATCTTCATTACAACTCTTTGAGGGAGCACCATTGTTACTGACTTATGTGACCTATGTGCCATGAAATATCCACCACCATCTCTGATGGATTCCAGCCTACCTTGTTTCACTTGAGTCTGTTCAGTCTTTAGAATTAACAGAGGAATGCTAGTTACTGACTCCAGGCTTTCTGGCCTCATCCAAAATTAACAGTAGCCAATTTGCATTCTTCTGGGTTCTATATTGTTGACCAGATATTCAGAATTATTGTGTGCCTTTGGGCAGAGAACTCACAGTTCAAAAATACCTTTTTTTTTTTCCTTTGTTACAGGGTCTTGCTCTGTCACCCAGGCTGGAGTGCAGTAGCATGATCACAGCTCACTGCATCCTCCACCTCTTGGGCTCAAGCAATCCCCTCACCTGAGCCTCCCAGGAGCTGAGACTACAGGCACAAATCACCATGCCCAAATAATTTTTTTTCAATCTCCTGTTTCTTTCCTTTCTCTTGTTTTAGAAGTTACTCAGCAAGCTGCATCTGTCTAATTGGACATGTATGTCATGTACAGTCCTGTTAGAATCAAGTATTTCAGAGTATAAGCATGATAGTAATAAATCTCGCAATGTTGTCATTAAACCACTTACTTCAGAGATCCCATGATGAACCCAAAATCTCCCCCATTGCTGACCCTGGAGACCTGTTAAGTCTAGGTGAAATAGTATCAACAGTTAGACCGATCCTTTTTTCCCCAATACTTTGCCTCTGAATAACCAATCTTCAAATTCAGAACCAAACTCGGGAAAATATAAATAAGGGCTGTTATTTTTTTTGCCACTGTTTTGGCACCTGTAGATAAAACAGTTTATTTAATTTCAGGTTTTCATAGTTATATTCAGGTATACCTTGGAGATTTGTGGGTTTGCTTCCACAGACCATCATAGTAAAGCTAGTCACACAAATGTTTTGGTTTCCTAATGCATATAAAAGCTACCTTGGTCGGATGAGGTGGCTCTCATTTGTAAACCTAGTGGTTTGAGAAGCTGAGGCAGGAGGATTGCTTGAGTCTAGGAGTTTGAGACCAGCCTGGGCAACATAGCAAGACCCCATCTCTACAAAAAAAATTTTTTTAATCAGCCAGGTGTGGTGGAGTAACTGCAGTTTTAGCTACCTAGGAGGCTGAGGCAGGTGGATTGCCTCAGCCCTGGAGTTCAAGGCCGGCAGTAAGCTATGACTATGCCACTGCACTCCAGCCTGGGTAACAGAGTAATGATACTCTGTGTCAAAAAAAAAAACCCGCTGGGCACGGTGGCTCATGACTAATTCCAGCACTTTGGGATGCTGAGGCCAGTGGATCACTTGAGGTCAGGACTTCAAGAACCCAGCCTGGCCAACATGGTGAAGTGCTATCTCTACTAAAAATTAAAAAATTAGCCGGGGATGGTGGAGCACACCTGTAATCCCAGCTACTTGGGAAGCTGACACAGGAGAATTGCTTGAACCCAGGAGGCAGCGGCTGCAGTGAGTTGAGATTGTGCCACTTCACTCCAGCCTAGGCAACAGAGCAAGACTACATCTTAAAAAAAAAGTTTAGGCCGGGCGCGGTGGCTCAAGCCTGTAATCCCTGCACTTTGGGAGGCCGAGGCGGGTGGATCACGAGGCCAAGAGATCGAGACCATCCTGGTCAATATGGTGAAACCCCGTCTCTACTAAAAACATGGTGGTGCGTGCCTGTAATCCCAGCTACTCAGGAGGCTGAGGCAGGAGAATTGCCTGAACCCAGGAGGCGGAGGTTGCGGTGAGCCAAGATCACGCCATTGCACTCCAGCCTGGGTAACATGAGTGAAACTCCGTCTCAAAAAAAAAAAAAAAAAAAAAAAGTTTAAGTGTGCAGTAGCATTATGTCTAAAAAACAAAGGATACACATGAAATGTAAAAAATACTTTGCTTAAAAATGCTGACAGAGAAACAAAGTGAGTATGTGTATCGGAAAAATGGTGCTAGTGGACTTGCTTCAATGCAGGATTGCCACCAAACTTCAATCTGTAATAAAAATAAAACCCCATGCATTATCTGCAAAGCACAATAAAATGAAATATGTCTATATGTTGATTTTCAGGAATTATAAGAAAATGAGAGTATTGCTGTCATCAGAAATAAGAGGACAAAGTGTTTTGCCAAGCTACTGAAAAAAAAATAACTAAACTTTCATTCCTTTGTCAACTGCAAGAATCTTAATATTTGACAAAAGAAAACCCACCTTGTCAAATATGACGATTCTTGCAGTTGACAAAGAAATGAAAAGTTAAAAGTATATGTGAGGCTGGGTGAGGTGGCTCACGCTTGTAACCCCAGAACTTTGGGAGGCCGAGGCGGGTGGATCACCTGAGGTCAGGACTTCAAGGCAAACCTGACCAACATGGCAAAACCCTGTTCTACTAAAAATGCAAAAATTAGCCGGGTGTGGTGGCGGGCTTCTGTAATCCCAGCTACTCGGGAGGCTAAGACATGAGAACAGCTTGAACTCAGGAGGTGGAGGTTACAGTGAGCCGAGATCACACCACTACACTCCAGCCTGGGCGAGAGAGAGAGACTCTGTCTCAAAAAAAATAAAATAAAATAAAAAAAATATATGTGAGTATTTAACAACACTATAGGTTTTGATTTTTAACCTTGAAAACCCATAGGTTTAGTCTCATTGGGAATTTGTATTCAAATATGTTTCTGCTCTGGACCATAAGTGGCACAATTTTGCCAGTTTTTGATATATAAATGGTGACAGTATCCTTTGTTTTCTTTTAAGGAAAATCCTATTCTTTTAAAAAATTCTGAAAATCTGGCCAGTAATAATACATAACTCAAATGTAAACTCTTCATACGGAGGAAAAGCTACCCATTGAAATTGGAAAGCCTGTTTTCAATTTGGGGTCTGCTTTTGTTGTTGTTGTTGTTGTTAATTGCTTTAAGAGATCCAGGAATACGGCTCCAGTGGCGCAATCGGTTAGCGTGCGGTACTTATAAGAGATCCAGGATTTTAGACAAACACAAACACGTCATAAAGTGTTTTTAGATTTGCATCAACCTAGTGTGGTTTAGTACAAATAAATCCCTAACATGACACTTACAGATGCCTGTGAGGGTATGTTGGGGTTTTTTGTCTGACTCTAGTTAGAGCCAGCCAACAGGGCCCTGCATAGGCAAGTGGTAAATGCACATGTAGTGCAGTAGTTTTAGGCCAGCCCCTTTCAGAGCCTCAGGCACTGCTTGCCACCTTGAAAGCATCTATGTGGGTCGCCTCATGGCTTCTCGTTGACATAAAGTGATTGTTCCCACCAATGTTTGCGTCCATTGGAGGTAGGAACAGCAGCCCTTGTCCTGTGTGTGGGGGAGACCCTTGAAGGGTTCAGTGGGAATTGTCAGCAGCAGGGAGCAGAAGAGGCTGTGGTGAGACGAGACATTCCACTGAGTTTCTGGGCCTTTTAGTCCCTGGAATTTCCTTCTCTATCCACCCTCCCTCTCCAGAAAAAAAATAACAACTTAAAAATGGAATCAGTGTAATCAGTGAAGTAGCTGTACTCCAGTGAACAAGCAGCCTGCCCTTGCATCTGCATGCACGCAGCCTTGGCGTTTTCTCTAGGAAAAATAGGTTCTATCTCGTGCATGAATACAGGCGGAGCCCAGGACCAGCATTAACAAAGGCTGTGTGTTTGCCATGGAGCTCAGGAAGGCTAGTGGGCATTTTACTTCTGCCTCAGACCGTCACACTTTGTCTGCAGAACAAAGCCCAGAGTCCTTGGTCAATGAAAATGTAAATATCCTCACACTTCACCTAGTAGTTCTTTTTTAGGCTGTAATCATTATGTGGTAAAGAAAAGAGGCTATTTTTGGATATAGAATGAAATTTTGGTTTTCAGTTCTTTCTTTCCTTAATGTCTAAATCTAATGTTAGTGATTAATCCCTAGTGCTTTGAGAGGCACAAACTGCCAGGAGGGGTTTAGATTTCCTTTAATCAGGATTGTGAGTTCTGAGTGGCTCTATGGAATAACTTTGATTCTCTGGCCAGGCATGGTGGCTAATGCCTGTAATCCTAGCAGTTTAGGAGGCTGAGACAGGCGGATTGCTTGAGGTCAGGAGTTCGAGACCAGTCTGGCCAACATGGTGAAACCTCATCTCTACTAAAACCATAAAAATTAGCTGGGCGTGGTGGCGAGCACCTGTAATCCCAGCTACTTGGGAGGCTGAGGCAGGAGAATGACTTGAACCTGGGAGGCAGATATTGCTCCAGCCTAGATGATGAGCAAAACTCAGTCTCAATAATAACCATTCTTAAATCCTTCTGTCTAGGTAAGAGTTTTATTCATGGGAGTGTCTGGAAAAGGGACAAAGAGAGGCTATTGAGACTTTTTTTAAAAAGTCTGAATTTTGGAATGTCTGAATACAGAAGTAACAGCTCCAAAGCCATTTAAAATCCACCTTTTCCTCTACCACCGGATTGAGATTTTCAGTTTTAATTCCAGGGTTCAGATTGTACAGATTTGAATCAAACCCTGTTGGTCCTAAACAGGATCTCCTTTCTTGGCGGATAATTTGAAGTGCTGACAGAAACACTCAGTTTTTGTTTAAATACTTGGACTTAATCGTTTAAACTGGAGACTGGACCAAAGTATCCCTGTTCTCGGGGGTCTTTCTTTGCTCAGGAAGAGGGGAGGGGGCAATTAGACCCCTTTTCCTCCCGCGCCCGCACAGTCCCGTTTTCCTCTGGGGACGCTTGCTTTTTCCCTTAGGGAAGACCTTACGGACTAAAAGACCTGGCTGGGCTCAAGTTCCTGCAGACTCTTTTACTTAGCTTTGAGACCTCGGCAAGTTACTTGGCTTGTGCATTTATTTTCTCTGAGTGAATAAAGAGTCCCAGCCTTCGCCCAAAGGGAGCAGGACTGCCTGCCACGCCCCGTCCTGAAGGACCGCCGAGCCCCGCTCCGCCCCGAAGTGCTCGGGGCGAATGCGCCAAAGGCTAGAGCTCCGGAGCCCGCCCCTCACAACCCGTGAGCGGAAGCGGAAGTGCGCGTCCGGGCCGGACTGTCTCCCGGAGCTGCCGTGTGCAGCTGAGAAAGGCTTTAGTGTTGGTGGTTGTCGCGGCGTGTCAGGCCCAGGTGCGCCCCGCTAGTCGGGCCGGAGGAGTCGGGAGGGAAGGGGTCCAGGGCGCAGTGCTCCATACCTCGCCTGCCGCTTCCTGCCCGAGCCTCCGGCTGACGCAGCGTTTCTTCCCAGAGCACCGGGCCGCGGCTCCTCCCGGCACTGCCCATCTCGTGGCGGCCATTCCAGGCGGTGGTCCCCGAGAGGAGGCGAGTGGGTTCATGCGGTCAGGGCGCGTCGGCGGGGCCTTTCTCCACCTTCTGTACCCTCCTCTTTAAACGTCTTCCCCACTTGAGAATTTTTTTTCTCAAGAAAATGCCGTCGTGTGCCTCACTTTCCACTGTCAGAAGGCATGTCTTGGGATGTGCGGTATTGATTCGCGGAGATCGTCCCCCCCCGCCCTTTTTTTTTTTTTTCTTGTTTTGTGGATACACCCTAGTGCCTGATAGGCATTTGCGTTCCCATCTGAGTGGGCTTGTGCGTGTTCATTCGTATTTGTTGACTTAGGTCTTCAATGTCTGTTTTTAGAAGTCAGATTGTTGGGTCAAAGGACAAATGAACGTGTGATTCCTAGATATGGCCAGATCCCCCTCCATGGGACTTGTGCTTTTTTGAGCCTTCAGGGTGTATGTTTTGTATGCAGCAAGCTGCAGATCCTAGTTTTCAGTTTACCTGTAGTTTCTTTTGGTTGTTTACATATTGACATCATCTAGGAATAAGTTTATTCTTCCTTTATGATCCTATTATGATCCCCTGCCTGACCCGCAAATTTACTGCCCTGCTTATGACCTCCAAAACATGAGAAAGAGCAATTCTTGTTCCCTTCCAGATCTCAGAATGAAAGCTTTCAGTTTGTCACTATTTACGATTGCTGTACGTTTTTGATAAAGGACATTCCCTTCTATAACAGCTTTATTGACGTAATGTATTTCATCGCATTTAAAATGTATAAATCAGTGGCTTTTAGTATATTCAGAGTTGTGCAACCATCACTACAATCCAACTCTAGAACATTATCATTGCCCCAAAGGGAACCCCATACTCATCAGCAGTTACTCCCCCATTCCACTCTATTTCCTGACAACCACTAAGAGACTTTGTGTTTGTGGATGTGCCTATTCTGGACATTTCGTATAAGTGGATTCATGAAATGGGAATCATGAACCATGTAGTCCTTAGCGACTGACTGCGTTCAGTTAGCATAATGATTTCAAGGTTAATTTGTAGCATGCATTGCTACTTTGTTCCTTTTTTGAGACAGGGTCTTGCTCTGTCACCCAGGCTGGTGTGCAGTGGTGCCCTCAGCCTCTCAACTAGGTAGGACCACAGGTGTGGGTCACAAAGTCCGCCTAATTTTTTTAACTTTTGGTAGAGATGGGGTCTCATTTTGTTACCAGGCTGGTATGAACTCCTGGGTTCATGTGTTCCATCTACTACCGCCTCCCAAATTGCTGAGGATTACAGGCATGAGCCACTGTGCCTGGCCCTTCATTCTTTTTTATCATCAAATGAAACTCCATTGTTTGGATATACCACATTTTCATTTATCCTCTCATCAGTCGACGGACTTTCGAGTTGCTTCTGCTTTTTGGCTACTATGGATAATGTTGCTGTATTTCTCTTGGGTATATACCTAGGAGTGGAATGGCTTGTTTATGAGACGAACTTTTATGTTTGATCTTCTGGTAAAATGCTAGGCTGTTTTCCAAAGTGGGAGTACCACTTTACTTCCCTCAACAAAAAACAAGAGAAGTTCTCCATGTCCTCACCAACTTTTGTCTTCTTTAATTACATTCATCTTAGGGTGTGAAGTGGTATCTTATTGTGGTTTTGATTTGCATTTACCTGGTGTCTAACGATGCTCAGCATCTTGATATGTGCAGTTGACCTTTGTATCTTCTTTAGATCATTTTCCCATCTTTGAATTGTGTTTTAAAAATTGAGCTGCCTTTGGCCAGGCGCGGTGGCTCACGTCTGTAATCCCAGCACTTTGGGAGGCTGAGGCGGGTGGATTACGAGGTCAAGAGATCGAGACCATCCTGGCCAACACAGTGAAACCCCGTCTCTACTAAAATATAAAAATTAGCTGGGCATGGTGGCGCACGTCTGTAGTTCCACCTACTCGGGAGGCTGAGGCAGGAGAATTGCTTGAACCCGGGAGGCGGAGGTTGCAGTGAACCGAGATTGCGCCACTGTACTCCAGCCTGGCACCTGGCGACAGAGCGAGACTCTGTCTCAAAAAAAAAAAAAAAAAAAAAAAAAAAAAAAAAAAAAAAAAAAAAAAAAAAAAAAAAAAAAGAAGAAAAAAAAATTCAGCTGGCTGAATTAAATTCAGCCTGAAAGTTTTTACGCTGAAAAAAATTTATTTTGAAATCATTATGTGATGTTGGTTTTATCACTTTGAGTTAATCATACTATTTTTCTTTTGCTCTAATGAAGCAAATTATATTAATTTATTTTCTAATAGTAAGCATCTCTTGGATGCCTCTGGTAAACCTAACTTAATTCTGTTGTACTATCCTATTTATTGATATTTTTTGTTTGGACTTATTTTCCTTATAATATCTGAATCTGTGTTTGTTGAAATTTGTCTATAATTTTGTTTATTTACAATGGTCGCCGTGTCATGTTTGATATCAGTATGCGAATCTCAAAGAATATTCTTCCTTTAATATTCTTAATCACTGTAATCCCTTTGATAAGTCAAACTGTTTTTGTGAAATTACTTTAAAAGTGACCATGTTTTTTTTCCCTTGTAACATTGTAAACTGCTGTAATAGAATAATCAAATGCAAATATGACATTTTGAATCATACATAATTCTGCGGTTTACATAAAGGCTATATTAAATAAAACTTCCAGATACCCACCTCTTGCCTCATAGAGTGGATGAGTTATCTATACCTAATATAATGCAAACATTAGTGACCAGTTACATTGAAGTGTAGTTGAAGTAACCAGAATCTTCATAAATATGCCTAATCTCTGGAAGATTTTCATCCAGATTGGAATTCTTTTATCTTTGAGTGGTGACTGATAAAAGCCTTTGAGCACAGTGTTTGTTGGTGAAAACTTAAATTTATCCAGTTTTGTTTTCTGTTTTATTTTTTATTTTTGTTTTGTTTTCTGTTTTAAAAGAATGTCTGGGCAGTGAGTTAAGCTGGGAAGACCTAGCACCTTTGCTGATGGAATCAGTCTAGATTCTTCTTTCTTTTAAATTCTTAAAATTGTGGTAAAATACCTAAAGCCAATTGGCCATTTTAATCATTTTTAATTGTATAAGTCAGTGGCATTAATTGCATTCACAGTGTTATTCAGCCATCACCAGCTAGTTCTTTTTCTTGTAATTTCTATGTAGTCAGTTTTGGTGAGTTGTATTTCTTTAGAAATCAGTTTATTTCCTGAGAGTTTTGAATTTGATTGAAGTTATTCATGTCTTGTTTAATCTCTGTAACATCTATAGTTGTGTTTCTCCTTTTTTTCTTTGAAGAATTTTGCCTGATCTTTTTCCTAGTAGTTTGCAAAGAACCAGTTTGAAGCTTGAGTGATACTGTTGTTTTCTAGTTCATCATATTATTTTTGCTATTCCAGCTCCAACTGCTTAAGTTAATTTTTAACTTCACTTCTTTTCTAATATAAACATGTAACACTTATTTTTTTCCTAAGGACCAGTTTAGCTACATCAGCTACATCCTACAAGTTGTGATACTTAGAACTAATCAATAACCATAGTATTATGTATTTTCTAATAAAATAGTAAGTTCTTTGGAAATGTGATGTTTTCTGAATTCCAAATGTGTTACTTTTTTTTGTATGCTTGAAAAATATGAAACCACTAATATTCAACGATATTTTTAAACAAAAACAGTCATTCAACATAATCTTTTTATTAACTTACAACTTAATTACATTGTAATTAACACGTGTCAGACAACATGTTTGTATGCCAAATCTTTTTCTAAACTTATTTTTAATTTTTGTGGGCACATAGTAGGTGTGTATATTTAAGAGGCACATGTGATGTTTTATATACCAAATTTTGAAAGGTTTAAGACTAGCTTTACAGTATATTCATCATACAGTATGGTCAAGTTTTATAAACATTTCATGTGTACTTCAAAAGAATGTATATATACTCCATACATTCAGTAGTGTTCCTAAGTATGTTAGATTAAGTATACTCATTGTATTGTTTAAATCTTCATATCCTGTTTTCATATGATCTATTGCTGAGCAGTGTTTCAAAGTCTCTTATAGTGATACCGATTTGTGTTATTTCTCCTTTAATTGTGGTAGCTGCTTCTGCTTTATAAGTTTTATGAGACTAGAATTTTATATCTTCCTGATTAATTAGTACTTTACATCCTCATTTCATTACCTCTAGTAGTGCTCTTTGTCTTAAAATGTATGAAATTAATTTAGCCAAACAAAACTTTATATGGTTATTATTCACCTGGTATGTCTTTCTTACTTTCGAGAGTCAGTTTTCTTTTTGGTTTTGTTTTTTGTTTTTGAGATGGAGTGCAATGGCCTGATCTCGGCTCACTGCAACCTCTGCCTCTTGGGTTCAAGTGATTCTCCTGCCTCAGCCTCCTGAGTAGCTGGGATTACAGGTGTACACTACCATGCCTAGGTAATTTTGTATTTTTAGTAGAGATGGGGTTTCACCATGTTGGCCAGGCTGGTCTCGAACTCTTGACCTCAGGTGATCTGCCCGCCTAGGCCTCCCAAAGTGCTAGGATTACAGGCTTGAGCCACAGCGGCCAGCCGAGACTCAGTTTTTATGTCGTTGTGGATATTAGTGCATCTAATGAAATAACATAGAGCTGGAGTTTATCTTAATCTACCATGACGGTCTGTTTTTAAACTGCAGAATTTAGCCTTTTTGTACACTTACTGTTATTGATACAATCAGACATTTTCTACCATCTAGTATTTTATATTGTGCTTTTCATTCGACCAATTTTTTTTGTTTCATTTCGCTTATTTTTCTTACCTTTGGAGTTGAGTTTTTTTTTAAATCTAATTCCATTTTCTCTTCTAGACTGTGAGTTAAACTCACTATGTCCATCATTTGAATGGTTACCCTAGCTATTTTATCATGCATATTTATACTCTAAAGCTAATCAATACTATGAGTTCCCAGTGGAAGAACACAAGGAGCATACAACTCAATCACTTCCTTCCCGCTTTATATATTATTTAGTATTAGGATTGAGCTTATTTTTCCATCTCACAAATTTGATATTATTGCTATTTTATATAAAACAAATTTCCTTAATTTTACCTATTTCATTTTTGTTCATTCTACTTAACATTTTGGGTCTTGCAGTTCCTATCTCCTGAAGTACTTTTAATTTACTTCAGTGATGGTCTTTTTCCATGGGTAAGTTGCCTCAGGTCTTTATTTTAAAATGCCTTTATTTAACTCTACTTGTATATTTTTTAAGCTTTTAATCATGAGAATTTTTAATTTGCCTCAAAAGTAGAACAGTACAGTTATGTCTCGTATCCATGGGGGACTGGTTCCAGGACCCCCACGCGGCTTCCGAACTCCACAGTCACAAATTCCTTATTTAAAATAGCGTTGTATTTGCATATAACCTACACACATCCTCCCATATATGCTATTTTTTCCTTCCCATTTAAGTTATCCCTCAATTACTTAAAATACTTAGTACAATGTAAGTGCTATGTAAGTAGTTGGTTGGGTTTTTTTCTTATTTTATTTTTATTTTTATTTTTTTATTTTTTTGAGACGGAGTTTCGCTCTTGTTACCCAGGCTGGAGTGCAATGGCGCGATCTCGGCTCACTGCAACCTCTGCCTCCTAGGTTCAGGCAATTCTCCTGCCTCAGCCTCCTGAGTAGCTGGGATTACAGGTATGCGCCACCATGCCCAACTAATTTTTTGTATTTTTAGTAGAGACGGGGTTTCACCATGTTGACCAGGATGGTCTCGATCTCTTGACCTCGTGATCCATCCGCCTCGGCCTCCCAAAGTGCTGGGATTACAGGCGTGAGCCACCGCGCCCAGCTTTTTTTTTTTTTTAAAGAGATGGGGTCTCACTCTTGCTCAGGCTGGAGTACAGTGATGTGATCATAGCTTACTGCAGCCTGAAACTCCTGGACTCAAGTAATCCTCCCACCTCAGCCTCCCAAGTAGCTGGGACCACAGACATATACCACCACACCTAGCTAATTAAAAAAAAAAAAAAAATTTCCCAGGCTAGTCTCAAACTCCTGGCTTCAAGGCATCCTTCTGCCTCAGTTTCCAAACGTGCCGGAATTACTGGTGTGAGCCACTGTGCCAGGCCATAAATAGTCATGCTGTATTGTTCAAGGAGTAACGACAAGGAGGAAAGTCTACATGTTTAGTATAAAAACAGGCATTCATCTTTTTTTCTACATATTTTTGATCTGTGGTCATGTAGCCCGCAGATACAGAGAGCTGACTATATAATGAACTCTCTCATGTCCTTAACACCCAGCTTCAACAGTTACCAATATTTTGCCCATCTTGTATCATCTAGCCCTCAGCTGTCCAATATAGTAGCCACTAGCCTTGTGTGGCTATTGAAGTTTAAATGCTTAAAATTTAACACTAACCTCATTTCAAGTGTTCATTAGCTATCCATACATGACTCGTGGTTACTTTATTAGATACTGCAAATAAATATTATCGGATAATGCTGTTAGGTTCCCCTCCCCCATTTGTTTTTAAAGCAAATTTCAGACATCCTGTCATTTCACCAGTAATTTTTTTTTTTTTTTGGAGACAGAGTCTTGCTCTGTCACCCAGACTAGAGTGCAGTGGCACAACCTTGGCTCACTGCAACCTCCGCCCCCTGGGTTCAAATGATTCTCCTGCCTCAGTCTCCCGAGTAGCTGGAATTACAGGCCCCTGCCGCTGTGCCCAGCTTATATTTGTACTTTTCGTAGACGAGGTTTCACCATCTTGGCCAACTGGTCTCGATCTCCTGACCTCCTGATCCACCTGCCTCAGCCTCCCAAAGTGCTGGGATTACAGGTGTGAGCCACTGCACCCAGCCATCAGTAAATTCTTAACTGTACATCTCTAGTTGGTTCATCACCACTATTCCATTATCCCACCTACAAAGTCTGACTTCCCTGATTGTCTACAGAGTATCTTTTTACATTTGGTTTGTTCAAATGAGGATCTTAACAGCGTCCCACATTGTTCTGTTTATATAGATATCCGTTAAGTTTCTGTTGTATCCTGTTCCCTTTTCATTTGTTAATCCCTTGATTTATTGAAGAAATAAAATTACTTGTTAAAATGTCCCACATCATATACAGATTTTGCTGACTGTGGTTTGTTTTCATTGCTTTGTATTTCCTATAACGAATAGCTAGATAGTTTTAACTGTCTGTTATTCTAGGTTGATGAGTTATTTTTTTCTCAGCACACTGAAGACATTATCCTGCTTTCTTCTGATGTCCATTGTTGGTGTTGAGAAGTCAGCTATCAGTTTGTTTTTCTTTTTATAGGTGACCTGTTTTCCCCCTGGCTGCTTTGAAAATTGTGGGGAAAAAGTCAAATACCAAGGAAGAAAAATCTATAATCAAACTAGGTGTGGATTTCTTTTTATGTATTTATCTTGGGGCTTACAATACTTCCAATACCCAAAGGTTAGTATCTTTCACTAATTCAAGAAAATTGCTAGGTTTTCATCTAATAGTGCTATCAAAGTTCTAATCTGGTATTTTAATACTGGCATTGAATTTCTCATTTCAGTGAGTTTTTCATTTCTAAAAATTGTTTTTTAAAACTAACCATCTTACAGCATCTTGTTCCATATCCATTCAAATTTTTGTTAATTCTTTAAGCCTTTATTTTTAAAAAATATTTTTTGTCTAAAAGGGTAATATCTGAAGTGTTACGCTTTTTATCACCTGATACCTGTGGTTTAGCTGTGTCTTACACATGGTACATTGTGTATTTGTGTTTCACAATATCTTAAACTGTGCCTTCCTCAGTGTACTTAGAACTTTGTATATAAGATTTTTTCTCAAGGCCTGAATTAAAGTTGATTTTCCAGAGATAGATCCACTTGCTTGCACTAGTTGTTTGGGGACAATGCCACTGGTCTCCAGAACTCAGCCATCTTATAACAGCAAAGATATACCATTGACCAACATCTCCCTATTTCCCTCACCCTTTGGCTCCGGGTAATCACC
>NW_016107578.1:1349932-1372574 GCF_001604975.1 Cebus imitator | reverse complement strand
GCAATTTCCACCTCCTGGGTTAAGCAAGTCTCCTGCCTCAGCCTCCGGAGTAGCTGGGACTACAGGCATGCACCATCACACCCAGCTAATTTTTAAAATATTTTTAGTAGAGACAGGTTTTCACCATGTTTGCCAGGATGGTCTCAATTCCTGACCTCATGATCCCCCTGCCTCAGCCTCCCAAAGTGCCAGGATGACAGGCATGAGCTACCACACTTGGCCAGATATAACATTTTCTTAATGCATTCAGCCATCGACAAACACCTTGTTTCCATATAGCAACTATTGTAAATGCTGCAATGAATATGAGGTCACAGATTCCTCTTCAAGATAGTGATTTCACTTCCTTTGGTTATATATCCAGTAGTGGGATTGCTGGATCATATGGTAGTTCTACTTTTAATATTTTGACGCACCTCCACTACTGCTTTCCATAATGGCTGTAACAATTTACATTCTTATCAACAATGTGTAAGGGTTCCCTTTGTCCACACCCAACACTTATCCTTTGACTTTTTGATAACAGCTGTTATAACAAGTGTAAGATAACAGCCAACTGTGGTTTTGATTTGTACTTACCTAATAATGTGATGTTGGGCACCTTTTCATACACCTACTGGCCATTTTTATTTCTTCTTTGGAAAAATGTCTGTTTAGATCCTTTACCCATTTTTTAATCCATTTTTATCTATTGAAATGTATGAATTTCTTAGGTATTTTAGATACTAACTTCTTGTGCAAATACTTTCTCCCATTCCATAGGTTGCCTTTTCATTTTGTTCATTATTTCCTTTGCTGTGCAGAAACTTTTTAGTTTAATGTAGTTTTACTTATTTTTTGCCTTTCTTGCCTGTGCTTTTGGTGTCAACTCTTTAAAAAAACATTGTCAAAACCAGTATCACAGAGCTTTTCCTGTTTTCTTGTAGGAGTTTTATGATCTCAGGTCTTACATTTAAGTCTTTAATCCATTTTGAATTGATTTCTGTTTGTAACATAAGGATCCAATTTCACTTTTTCACATCTAGATATCTAGTTTTCCTTACACCATTTACTGAAGAGACTGTACTTTCCCCACTGTTTATTCTTGGCATCTTTGTCCAAGATTAGTGGACCATAGATTCCTGGGTTTATTTCTGGGCTTCCTATTCTGCTATATTAGTGTCTATATCTGTTTTTATGCCAGTACCATACTAATTTGATTACAGTATCTTTGTAATATATTTGAAATCAGGAACTGGGGTGCCTCCAGCATTGTTCTTGTTCAAGATTGCTTTAGCTATTTGGGGTTTTTGTGTTTCCATATGAATTTTAGGATTGTTTCTTCTATTTCTATGAAAAATATCATTGGAATTTTCATAGGGATTGTATTAATTTGTAAATCACCTTTACATAGTATGACATTTGACAATATTGATTCTTCCAATCCATGAACACTGGATGTCTTTCCATTTGTTAATGTGTCTTCTACTACTTTCACCAGTGTTTTAGAGTTTTCAGTGTTCAGATCATCTTCATTAAATTTATTGTCAGTATTTTACTTTTTTGATACTATAAGTGAATTTTCATATTTTCCAGATAGTTTCTTAGAAATGCATTTTTGTATATTGATTGTTTTATCCTTCATTACTGAATTTACATGTTAGTTTTAACAGTTTTTTCATGGAGTCTAATTTAGAGTTTTCTAGGTATGTCATCTACAAACAGATAATTTTATCTTTTCCAATATAAATGCCTTTTATTTTGTTTTCTTGCATAATTGTTTTGGCTAGAACTTCCAGTCATATGTTGAATAAAAGTGATGAGGATGGGCATCTTTGTCTTGTTCTCAGTCTTAGAGGAAAAGCTTTCAATTTTTTATAATTGACTATAATACTAGCTGTGGCATTGTCACCTATGGCCTTTATTGGTATTGAAGTATAAACTCTTAATTTGTTGAAGGTTTTTTATCACACAAGAATGCTGAACTTTACCAAGTTCTTTTTCTGCATCTATTCTAATAATCATTTATCTTTCATTCTGTTAATATTATATATTTCCATGATTTTGTTTATCTTGAACTATCCTTGAATTTCTGGGATAAATCCCACTTGATCATGGTGTATGATCCTTTTAATGCATGTTGGATTTGGTTTGCTAGTATATGAAGAGTTTTGTATCTATTTTCAGTAGGGATATTGGCTTGTAGTTTTCTGTTCTTACAATGTTTTTGTCTGGTTTTGGTATCAGTGTAATGCTGAACTCATAAAATTTATGAGTTTAATGAGGAGCTTGGCTGGACCCTTCTTCCATTTCTTTGGAAGAGTTTGAGAAGGATTATTCTTCTTTAAATGTTTGGTAGAATTCAACAGTGAAGGCACCAAGTCCTGGGCTTTTCTTTGATGGAAGGCTTTTCCTTACTGATTGAGTCTCCTTACTTATTATTGATCTTGTTGGGTTTTCTGTTTATATGTTTCAGTCTTAGCAGGTTACATGTTTCTAGGAATTTTTCCATTTTTTCTAGGTTATCCAATTTTTTGGCATATAATTTTTCATTATAGTCTCTTATCCTTTGTATTTCTGTGGTTATCACTTGTAATGCCTTCTCTTTCATTTCTAATTTTACCTTAGTCTTGTGTATTTTAATGTTAGGTAGTCTGGCTAAAGGTTTTTGTTTATCTTTTCATACAACCAACTTTCAGTTTCATCCATCTTATCTATTGTCTTTCTAGTCTCATTTATTTCTGCTATGATCTTTATTATTATTTCCTTCCTTCTACAGACTTTGGGCTTAGTTTCTTCTTTTTTACTTCTACTGACTTTGGGCTTAGCTGCCACTTTTTCTAGTAACTTGAGGTATTAACGTTAAGCTGTATAAGATCTTTCTTACTCACCCCTTGCTCTCTTTTGCTTCCATTGACATGGAATGTTTTTCCCATCTTCTTACTTTCAGACTACATGCATTCTTAAAGCTATAGTGAGCTTCTTGTAGGCAGCATATACTACTTTTTCAATCCAGTCTGCCACTATGTGTTTTGATTAGAGAATTTAATCCATTTACTTTTTTGTTTGCTTTAAGGAGATAGGGTCTCTGTCACCCAGGCTTGGGAGTACAGTGGCATGATCATATTCCCAGGACTCCCAGGCTCAAGCAATCCTTCTACCCTAGCCCATCAAGTAGCTAGGACTGCAGGCAGATGCCACCACACCCAGATAATTGTTAAAAATTATTTTCTGTAGAGATGCAGTCTTGCTGTGTTGCCCAGCCTGCTCTCAAACTCCTGCTATCAAGTGATCCTTCAGCCTCAGCCTCCTGAGTGCATTTATATTTAAAGTAATTAACGATAGGTAAGTACTTACTGTTGCCATTTTGCTTATTCTTTTGTGGCTGTTTTACACGTTTTGTTCTTTTCTTCCTCCCTTCCTGTCTTTGTGATTTAATGACTCTGTAGTGATATGCTTTGATTCCTTTCTCTTTTCTCCATAATACAGGTTATTGCTTTGTGGCTACTATGAAGCTTAAAGCATCTTGTAGTTTTAATAGTTTGTGTTAAGCTGTTAACAACTTAGCTTTATTTGCATATAATTTATACTCTTCCATTTCCCATATTTTATGTTTAATCTTTTGTACTAGAGTTATAAGTTATTTAGACACCACTGTTAAGTATTAGGGTATCTGGATTTGAACATATAAGTACCTTTACCCCAGTGGGTTTTATAATTGTATATGTTTTCATGTTACAAAGTGTCCTTTCTTTTAAGGTGAGGGGTTTACTATTTCCTGTAAATCAGCTCTATTACTGACGAAGCCCCTCATCTTTTGTTTGTCCAGGGAAGTTTTTATGTCTCCTTCATTACTGAAGGCCATTTTTACCAAGTATAACTTATTGGTTGGCAGTATAGTCATGCACTGCATGAAGACATTTTGGTCCATGATGGACCACCCATATATGACAGTGGTCTCATAACACTATAATGGTGCTAAAAAATCCCAATCACCCAGTGACATAGCCACTGTAACACTGTAAAGCACATTACTCACATGTCTGTGGTCTCCACAAACCTGCTACACTGCCAGTCATGTAACAGTCTAGCACATACAATTATGTACAGTACAGATGATATATAGTACATAATAATGAATAGTAATAAATGACCACGTTACTGGTTTATATATTTTCATATTATTTATTGTTGTTTTAGAATATATTCCTTCTGCTTGCTAAAAAAAAGTTAACTGTAAAACGGCCTCAAGCATGATGCTTCAGAAGGCATTCCAGAAGGCACTGTCACCACAGGAGATGTCAGCTCCATGTATGTTATTGCTCTGAATACCTTAAGTGAGACACATAGAAGGTCTAAGACAGTGATATTCATGATTCTAACTCTATTAGACCTAGATTAAGTGTATGTTTGAGTCTTTGTTTACAATAAAGAAGCTTAAAAAGTAAAACAAATGAGGGGCAAGCAAACAGGGCCTTGAAGGTAGGCTACTAAGTTAAGAAGACAGTCCTAGCTCTGCTGTAAGATTTACAGCACTAGATTTTGATGACTTCACATGTACAGCTAAGCATACTAAATGTCCTGAAATTTAACCCTTTTATTATGAAATGCAAATATTCTCACCTTTATGGTCCTTTTGAGTTACTCCTTATTATTTTAGTAATTTAGGGATATTAACCCAACCCTGTGAAGTCTGTCCCATTTGAACAATGAGAAGTGAGGGTGTGATACAAGATATTCCAGACTCATCTTGAAGATTTATTCTATATCAGACCCAGCTCTTTCCCCAGTGAGTCCTGTGTTCTGTCATGAGTAAATGGTATTCAGAACAGTTCTGCACTTCAGAGGCTCATTCCACCTGAGGTGTTAGCCTTTTCAGTGGTTCAGCCTAGAAAAAAGTCCAAGAAAAAAATGATAAGTGCATACTATATTTCTAATTTGAGCATATACTGTGTTCTTGGATAGGGAGACAAATTGTAACTGTATTATCTGTGTATGTTGTTACTCTCTAGTATGAAGACGCTTCTGAGCCTGCTAGTGTTGAATATCTAGCAGGCCTAGACTTTTATGGCTTCTGTCTTCTTCTCCAGCTGCCTGCTCAGGACTCTGCCCAGCCAGGAAGTAAACCTACAGGAGGAAGAATGGCCGCCGGGTGGCTGACAGCCTGGTCACAGGTACACAAGAAATTTCTCTATTTCCAAAAGCACACTGCCATTCCTGAAAAGAACACATCTCTTGCCCCTGACCTCAAGTTTGACAGCCCAATCAGAGCTGGCTTCATCTTTGCAGTTCCCAGGCTGTTTCATATAGAAGAGGAAATGCCTGGGAAATGCTTCTGTTCCCACGTTTGTTAACTTTTTCCAAATATTCTTCCATATTTTTGAGTATGAAGTCCATACTTTGCTGAGTCCTGTAAAGACTTTCACTAGGAAAATTGTTTATTCATTTCTCAAGTATTTCTTGCATTCTGACAGTATGCCCTATCTACACCAGATCTGAATAGGACCAAAAGAGTCCTCACAACCTAACTGCAAAGATCAAGCCAACCATATTTTAGAAAAGCTGTTATGACCATGACCCTAAATGATATGGCCCAGGGAGTAAGATTTAAAGAAGAGAGCTCTGAGAACTCAGCTTTAAGGCAAATAACAGAAGGCCTCTGATGCATGTGAGCTTCCAATGCCCTGGGTCTCCTCTCCAGTCTTGTCAGCCTCACCCACCGTTCTCCTGGTACATAGTCGAAAATGGACATCAGCTGAGCCAGACTATGTATGTGATGTTTTAGAACTCAGTGACCTTCCAGGAAGTGGCAGTGGACTTTTCCCAGGAGGAGTGGGCATTGCTGGACCTTGCTCAAAAAAATCTATACAAAGATGTGATGCTGGAGAACTTTAGGAACCTGACCTCAGTGGGTAAGGCTGGCCTCATTCCTTCATTTGTTTATGTAGCAAATAGTTTTTAAGCACATATTGTGTTCCAGAATCTTGTGAAAAGAATGGCAATACAGTGGTTACCCACAAAATGAACAGTCCCTGCCCTCGGGGGGCAGTCTAGTGGCTTCCCATAGAAATGCACTGATTTCATTTTCTCTATCACTAATACCTTTAGATAATTTGCGTGTATGTCTTATCCTCTGCATAGGTTTCAAGGGTCACTTCCATATAGGGCATGGCCAAGGTTTTGTTTTGTTTTGTTTTTGAGACGGAGTTTCACTCATGTTACCCAGGCTGGAGTGCAATGGCGCGATCTCGGCTCACCGCAACCTATGCTTTTAAATGGTCCTCATGAAAGAGCTCTGCTCTAGTTGTTTTGATGTTCCTAAAGCTGCACTTGAGTATTTTAACAATCCTCATACATTTCTCCCACATCCTCTCATTCTGCATGAGTAGGGTATCAGCTCTGCAGACACAATCTGATCTCCAAGGTGCATCAAGAAGAGCTGAAGACAGATGAAGGAGGAATTCTACAAAGTGACAGTGCAGGTGAGCCCTGGACAGAACAGTCATCTCATGGTGCAGCCGTGGCCAGTGAGGGTTGGTACATTTGGGAATGTCACTCAGTGCAGGAAAAGAAATCTGAGGTCATTATTTCCATGAATGCTTTTTGTTTAGTTCTATTTTCCAGATAATACTGTCTTATTTCCCAGACCTCCACAATCCTAACTAAAATACGTCCCATTTCTACTGCTTGTTCATATCACTGGTTACATCTTCTCTCTCACATTTCTCTACTTAGAGAGATTATTTGAAGACAAATCCATAGAGTCTCCTTCCCTTTTTCTTTCATCCCTGCCTTTTTTCCCAATAATTATAAAAATTTTCCTGTGCTATTTCAGAGTGGGAAACTCAACTGAAATCCAAAGATGTGATTGCTATGCAAAACATTCCTGGGGGAAAAACATCTAATGACATAAAAATGGTAAGACTTGGTAAGAATTATTCCTGGTCTTTGTAGTAGAAGCCTGGGAATTTCAGTGAGTTAAAACATCAGCACCCAAAGCAGGGTTAAGAGTTTAGGCACTAAGTTTTCATCAGAAAGCTGTCTCAGTGATTTTCATGAAATTGGAGAAATGTGTAAACCTAGTTTAATGCTTGCTGCCTCACAGAGAATAACTGCAAGTAAACATTTACTTAAATAGGATTTTTGTGTTAAGTATTTAGTATATAATTCATTCTTCACTCAGTATTAGAAAAACTGTGTATTAAAGAAGCCATTTGTTGGGAAAGAATACAATAGAGCCTTGGGTAGAGCAGTGAGCTTATTCAACTTGAAAAAACTAATAGGGCAGAAGTTGTATGCATGTACTGAAAACGGTAAACATGTCAGTCATGACCATGTGCTTCCCATATATGGCTGAATCCACATGGAAAAGAATTCCTGTGAATACAATGAAAGTGAAAAACTTTTAGTCACTGCTTACTCCCTTTTCAACAGGCACAAACTCAACCTGGTAAGAACCCCCTGGCGTGTAACCATTGTGAGAAATTCAGAAAGAACACTCACTTTATTTGTACAAGATATTGCAAGGGAGAGAAATTCTATAAATATACCAAGTATGGCAAAGTCTTCAGCCATCCCTCAACTCTTAGGAGTCATGTGAGCATTCACACTGGAGAGAATACTCTTGAATTTACTGATTGTGGAAAAGCTTTCAATCAAGAGTCATCCCTCAGGAAACACTTAACTCCCACAGGAGAGAATTCTCAGGAGTATGATCAATGTGATATGTCCTTCAGCCTACACCCTTCCTTCTCGGTACGTGAGCAAATACCTAATAGAGAGAAAGGCAGTGAATGCAGTGACTGTGGCAAAAGCTCTCCCCTTAGTGTCCACACGAAGACTGGTAGTGTACAGGAGGGTTTGGAACATAATGAACATGAGAAAACTTTAACTGACCCTTTGTCCCTTCAGAACTATGTCAGCACTCACACTGGAGAGAACCCCTATGAATGCAGTGACTGTGGGAAGGCCTTCATTTTTCAGTCTTCCCTTAAGAAACACATGAGATCTCATACTGGAGAGAAGCCATATGAGTGTGATCACTGTGGAAAATCCTTTAGCCAGAGCTCTCATTTGAATGTGCACAAAAGAACTCACACTGGAGAGAAACCCTATGACTGTAAGGAATGTGGGAGGGCTTTCACCGTTCCTTCATCCCTTCAGAAACATGTGAGAACCCACACTGGAGAGAAACCCTATGAATGCAGTGACTGTGGAAAAGCTTTCATCGATCAGTCATCCCTTAAGAAACACACACGCTCTCACACTGGAGAGAAGCCTTATGAGTGCAACCAGTGTGGAAAATCCTTCAGCACAGGCTCTTACCTTATTGTGCACAAGAGAACTCACACTGGAGAGAAAACCTATGAGTGTAAGGAATGTGGGAAGGCCTTTAGGAATTCCTCTTGCCTGAGGGTACACATGAGAACTCACACTGGAGAGAAGCCTTATAAATGTATTCAGTGTGAAAAAGCCTTTAGCACAAGCACTAACCTTATAATGCACAAGCGAATCCACACTGGCCAGAAATTATATGAATGAAGTGACTACAGAAAAGTGTGTGTTGTCCTTCATGCCTTAATGGTCATTGTGCTTCTGGCCCAACCCTTATAAATGTTACAGCTTGCTCTTTTTTTTTTTTTTTTTTTGGACGGAGTCTTGCTCTTGCTGCCTGGGCTCCAGTACAATGGCATGATCTTAGCTCACTGCAACTTCCACCTCCACCTCCCAGGTTCAAGTGATTCTCCTGCCTCAGCCTCCTGAGTAGCTGGGATTACAGGTGTCTGCCACCACACCTGGCCAATTTTTTAAAAAAAATCTTTAGTACAGACAGGGTTTCACCATGTTGGCCAGGCTGGGTCTTAAACTCCTGACCTCATGATCCGCCTGCCTCAGCCTCCCAAAGTACTGGGATTGATTACAGGTGTGAGCCACCACACCCAGCCTCTGATTGGTTTTAATCAGTGAGTGTTTCATCCTTATACATGTCACAACTTACTAATTTATAAGTATGTTAATATGTAGATCCTATGAATATCTTACCTTTGCAGTTTAATTGCATTGTGGTCTAAAATGTATAGATTCTATGTGACACTGATTTGAACATAGTTGCTGGAGACTGACATACTGTGGCAGACAGAATTAGTTGCTGTCTCAATATCCATTCCTCCCTTCTTGTTCCATTCCTCACTCCTTGTTTTTGCTTTTTTGAGATAGAATTTCGCTCTTGTCACCCAGGCTGGAGTGCAGTGGTACAATCTCTGCTCACTGCAACCTCTGCCTCTCAAGTAGCTGGGATTACAGGCATGTGCCACCATGCCTGGCTAATTTTTGTATTTTTGGTAGAGACGGTTTCACCATGTTGGCTGATCTCAAACCCCTCCTGACCTCAGGTGATTCACCTGCCTTGGCCTCCCAAAGTGCTGGGATTACAGGCGTGAGGCACCACACCCAGCCCCTTCTTTCTTAAAGTAACAAAAAGTTTACCATTTGGTTCAAGCTGGCAATATGGACATTTTTAAAAGGACTCACCACCCAGCTTTCCTTACAGCTGTGAGTGGCCAAATGTGTCCCCATCTCTAGCCCATGCAAAGTAGGCAGAGGCACTGGATACAGCTTCTAAGGAAGCTCATGAAAATGGGAATACCCCATCTGGTGTTTTTTTCTTAACTATATTTGCCCTTTGTCTTATCCCTTCTTATTTCCTAGAAAATATATATACCAAGAGGAGGACAGAGAAAGGATACTAAATGAAACAACAGGGGAGATACAATATTGTCTGGTTGCGCTAATCCGCTAATCCCGTGCTGTACCACATGGTTTAAACCGCTCTTCTGGGAAATTCCTCTTTCATCTGATTTCAGTCCCAATTGTTACATCTAATATATGGTCAAGTTTTAGGAATCTTTCAAGTATGGTTGAAAACACTGTGTTTTCTGAGGCAGGAGAATCACTTGAGCCTAGGAGCTTGAAATCAGCCTAGGCAACACAGTGAGACCCTGTCTCTACAAAAACAAATAATAATTAGTTTGATATGGCTACTTTTACAGGCTGCACATCTGTAGTCTCAGCTACTCTGGAGGCAGAGGCAGGAGGATCATTTGGGCCCAGAAGGTTGAGGATGCAGTGAGCCATGAAGATAGTGAGGTCCCGCTCTAAAAAAGTTGTATATTTACACACACACACACAGAGTGGTATGTTAAAACGTCATACTGTAACTGTGGCTTGTCAAACTTGTTTCTGAGATGTTGTCTCACTGTGTTGCCCAGGTTGGAGTGCAGTGGTGTGATCTCAGCTCAATGCAACTTCCACCTTCTGGGTTCAGGTGATTCTTGTGTCTCTGCCTTCCAAGTAGCTGGGATTACAGGCACATGCCACCATATCTGACTACTTTTTCATATTTTCAGTAGAGGTGGGGTTTCCCCATGTTGGCCAGGCTGGTTTCAAACTCCTCACCTAAAGGGATCCGCCTGCCATGACCTACCGAAGTGCTGAGATTACAAGTGTGAGCCACCACACCCAGCCAAATTGTTTTTTTAAAAAAATCTGTCTAGGCCAGATGCAGTGGCTCATGTCTGGAATCATAGCACTTTGGGAGCCCAAGGCGGGCAGGTCACTTGAGTTTACCAGTTCAAGACCAAGCCCAGCCAATGAGCCAAAACTTCATCTCTACAAAAAATAGCCAGGTATGGTAGTGTACACTTGTAGTCCCAGCTACTCAGTAGGCTAAGGAAAGAGGATCACCTCAGCCCAGGAAGCAGAGGTAGCAGTGAGCTGAAATCATTTACCAGTGCACTCCCACCTGAGCCATAGAGTGAGACCATGTCTCACACACAAAAAATTTTTTTGGAGGGGCACGACATTTGGGTACATGTAAGTATACTCATTTTATATGTTTCTGTCAAACTGTCGTATTATTCTTACCCAGTGCCCATACTTTTCCCCTAATAAATTAATGTTCATTAATTTACTTGATATAAATATGAGCTACTGACCTAGAAATGCCATTTTCTCAATGTATAAGGACAACCAGGAACAACTTACTGTTTCTCAGCATTACATCAGTTAGTTACACTGTTGCTTGCAATAACATCTGCTAGGTACCGTCATCTTTACATCTCACAACTTATCCTTTCAATGCCGTTATGCTGGTTGGACGTGATGAGAAGGAGATACCAAATACTTTGGAGTTCTTTTGTAAGACATAGGTGAACAATATGTTTGTTGGGGAATAGACCCAGTTAGGCTAACCACCTGAAGTTTCCAGGGGTTCAGTTGTCTGGAGCTTGCCAAGATATTCCCTCTGCCTACCACAAAGAGCACTATGCCTGGTTGGCCTTTTTGGGTTCTGGAGGCACTATAATGACACATTTGAGTGTGCTACATTGACCCATCTGCAAATGGCTCCATTAGTGAATAGTTTCTACCCTACAGAAAAGCAGCAATATAACACCACCTTGAGAATTTAGAAAAAACAAACACATTCTGGCAATACACGAGAGCAGCCTCTAACCAGGATAACAAATTCAGGCAAAGACAGAATGAAGCTTGAAAACCTTCAAAAGTAATTTACAAAATACTAGCAAATGAAAACTAGGTATTTCTTTAAAAAGAAACCATCATGTTAAATTTATCCAGAAATCCAAAATTGGTTCTACATTTAAAAAATCAAAAAATAGGCCGGGCACGGTGGCTCAAGCCTGTAATCCCAGCACTTTGGGAGGCCGAGGCGGGTGGAACACGAGGTCAAGAGATCGAGACCATCCTGGTCAATACAGTGAAACCCCGTCTTTACTAAAAATACAAAAAAATTAGCTGGGCATGGTGGCACGTGCCTGTAATCCCAGCTACTCAGGAGGCTGAGGCAGGAGAATTGCCTGAACCCAGGAGGCGGAGGTTGCGGTGAGCCGAGGTCGCGCCATTGCACTCCAGCCTGGGTAACAAGAGCGAAACTCCGTCCCAAAAAAAAAAATCGAAAAATACAATCGACTTTTAAAAGCCGTATTATTCATTCACTCATACTAATAATTGCTAGGCACCTAAAATGAATGAGGCAGTGTTCATTTAATGCATTATTGAAAAAACAGGATTATCTCAGTAGATACAGAAAAAGCCATAGAGATATTAACTGAGAAAAATCTTTTAAAATATAAACATTGTATAAAAAATGCAAAAGTAAACAATAAATGGTGGAAAACAACATGAATTTAAAATCAGGAAGACGACAAGGGTGTCCACTATTAAAAACACTACTTAGTATTTTACTAGACTCATAGAAAAGTGAGGCAGGCTAGGAAAAGATATAAAAAACCTAAGGACCAGAAAGGTAGAAGTAAATCTCTTATTATTTATAATGATATGATTACCTAAATGGAAAATTTCAAAGGATTTATATATAAATTATTGAAATAAAAAATGTTTAATAAAATTGCAGGATACAACTTTAGTATCTTAATAAAGATCAATTTGCAACTTATACTCAGGAATAGAAATAATTTTTTTTAAGCCAGTAAGTTTGAGGTAAGACCCTCCACCTGCAAAAAGATTATGACTCGATGAACATCAAATAATTTTTTTTTTTTTTAGACAGTCTCTGTTGCCCAGGCTGGAGTGCAGTGGCACAATCTCGGCTCACTGCAACCTCTGCTTCCTGGGTTCAAGCGATTCTCCTGCCTCAGCCTCCTGACTAGCTGGGATTATAGGCATGTACCACCATACCCAGCTGATTTTGTATTTTTTAGTAGAGACAGGGTTTCACCATGTTGGGCAGGCTGGTCTCAAACTCCTGACCTCGTAATCCACCCACCTCAGCCTCCCAAACTGCTAGGATTACAGGCATGAACCAACGCGCCTGGCTGAAATAATATTTAAAAGTCAATACCACTTATAAGAGCCACAATAGTATAACATACAGAATACATTAAAAACTTAGCAAAACTGTTTTGAAGACAGTATTGTAAACATTAAAGATGACCTAAACAAACGAGAGACATTAATTGAAAGATCAAATTCTGAAAAGACTCAAACTCCCAAACTGATTTAGATTCAGAAAGTTGCAAAGTTATACAGCTCCACTTCCAGATTGGCTGTAGACATTTATAGCAGACTGCTGAACCCACATGAATAAACAGTGAACTAACATCTTCAAAGACCCTGGAGACCTATGAACCCAAAAAAAAAAAAAAGTGAAAATTAAATGCCAGAGAACGATGAGCTCCTCCTAGAAGGGCAGAAATCAGTAGCTGGTTTCTTCCCTGAAGGCATTTTCCTCGTCTAAGAGCAGACTCGGGGAGGGACAGGCCTGCCACAGGCATATTCCAGTAAAGTTACTGGAATATGGAGAGACCAGGTGACCATTAATGGTCACAAGGCTAGTAAGATACTGTAACATAAAATAGATTCTCTTTACCAGTGCTACATATCCCTATGATGATTTGCTGAGTGTGTAGCAACAGCTGGTGCTGGGCACTAAACAGGAAAAAATGGATATCCGTGTTGTCTTGTCGTGCTTAGATTCCACAGTCCTGCTAGAGGGAGTGGCCTGAAATAGTCATGGGAAAGACCTTGCCCAAGATGTTTGAAACCAGAAATGAACCAAAACTAATTTTCACATTTCAACCTCTGCTTGGATCAACGTTGAGATTCTCACTCTGCTTGACAGAGGAAAGGGAGTGACTTCCAGACGAAAATATTTTTCTTTTTTTTTTTTTAGACGGAGTCTCGCTCTTGTTACCCAGGCTGGAGTGCAATGGCGTGATCTCGCCTCACCGCAACATCCGCCTCCTGGGTTCAGGCAATTCTCCTGCCTCAGCCTCCTGAGTAGCTGGGATTACAGGCACACGCCACCATGCCCAGCTAATTTTTTGTATTTTTAGTAAAGACGGGGTTTCACCATGTTGACCAGGATGGTCTCGATCTCTTGACCTCGTGATCCACCCGCCTCGGCCTCCCAAAATGCTGGGATTACAGGCGTGAGCCACCGCGCCCGGCCAAATATTTTTCAATTTCTACTGTTCTTTTAAACATAATATCCACATACAATTTAAAACATCAAATGATGTGCAGAGCAGCAGGACAATGTTACCAGTCAAGAGAAAAATGTCCAACAGAAAGATGCATAAATTATATGAAAAGTTAAGTCCTTAGCAGACAAGGACTTCAGAATTGTCATAGAACCAACAGGTTCATAGGTCTGCTGTGCAATAGCAGACCAATTAGGGATTAAGCAGAGAGTTTAATTACCACAAGGTGCCAAGCAAGAGTAGGAAGAGACAAATCTGTATCCCCAAGAAGTTCTGGGCTGGAGTTGTAAAGGGGATCAGGGAGAGCGAGGGACTGGAGAATTAGGGTTGATGACGGTCAGAGCAAGCAGGATGAAGTCGTCAGGATGTGGAAACTGGATTCTTTGGTAAGTCAGCTCGTGGGGTCCCTTGGACCAGCTGAGTTACTGGAGTCCTTCAGACCAGCTGACATGGTAGGTTTATCAGCATGTAAAAAGTGTTAAAGAATATCTCGGAGAGAGAGCGCCAAGATGGCCGTGAGAAGGCAACACCGAAATGTAATTCCCAGGGAATGAGATGCGGAGGGCTAGAGGACTTCACGATTCCAAACTAGGTGCCAGGTTTGTTTCAGTGGGACTGATAGGGCACTGAAAATAACCCAGGGAAGAAGCCACAGGGCCAGAGCCATCCTGGGGGCCAAATCAAGATGGGGGTGCATGTCTCCACCTAAAACATGCAGCTGGCTTGGAGGGTCAGGGTGGAGGGGGACTTCATCCCCTTGTTCCTCTGATTTGGATCCTGTGCTTACCTCATCCCTCCTGCAACCCACAGTCCACAAGAGCCCTGCGAGACTGAGGGGTGCCATGGGTAGTTGATGCAAATCTGAGCAGTGGCTCCTGCCAGGCACAGCAAGTTGTCACACAGACCTGGGCAGAAGTTTGGACTAACCAGTGGACGAAAGTCCCACAGAGGGAGGCAGAGTTGAAAGCAGGGAAACAGACCATATGGCCTGGCAGGCCCCACCTCCACAGAACTTAACCTGAAGCCCTCGCTAGAGAGCTTGGCAGCAAATACACCAGTTTGACCCCAACCAGGAAGGTTGAGCTACGGGATAGACACCATTGGGAAGGCAGGGCCAATCTCACCTGCAAACTCCTGGGAAGGACCACCCACCCAACTCAACCTTCCAACCAGGAAGGTTGAGCTATGGGAGAGACACCATTGGGAAGGCAGGGCCAATCTCACCTGCAATCTCACCTGCAAACTCCAGGGAAGGACCACCCACCCAACTTCAGTCAGGTTCACCCAACCTGACTGAACCCAAGAGAGCCCAGCATCGCCCTCTATAGGCCAAAAAAGATATAGCTCCCACCTCAACAGAAAAAAAGTCCACTCAGAGACTACTCCTGAAGTCACCAACTTCGAAGATCAAAGGGAGATAAATCCATGAAGATGGGGGAAAGAGCTAGCGCAAAAAGGATGAAACCATCAAAGAACAGAACACCTCTTCTCCCAGGGATCACACCTCCTCACCATCAAGGGAACAAAAAAATGACAGAAAATGAATTTGACGAATGAACAGAAATAGGCTTCAGAAGGTAGGTAATAACAAACTTCTGAGTTAAAGGACCATGTTCTAACCCAATGCAAAGAAACTAAGAACCTTGAAAAAATGTTAGATGAAATGCTAACTAGAATAATCAACTTAGAGAAGAACATAAACAACTTGATGGAGCTGAAAAACACAGCACTAGAACTTCGTGAGGCACACACAAGTTTCAACAGCCAAATCAATCAAGCAGAAGAAAGGATATCAGAGACAGAAGATCAAATCAATGAAATAAAACAAGAAGGCAAGATTAGAGAAAAAAGTGAAAAAAATGAATAAAGNACAGAAGATCAAATCAATGAAATAAAACAAGAAGGCAAGATTAGAGAAAAAAGTGAAAAAAATGAATAAAGCCTCCAAGAACTATGGGATTATGTGAAAAGACCTAATCTGTGCATGATTTGCATACCTGAATGTGACAGGGAGAATGAATCCAAGTTGGAAAACACTCTTCAAGATATTAACCAAGAGAACTTTCCCAAACTAACAAGGAGGCCAACATTCAAATCCAGGAAATACAGAGAACACCACAAAGATATTCCTCAAGAAGAGCAACCCCAAGACACATAATTGTCAGATTCACCAGGGTTGAAATGAAGGAAAAAATCCTAAGGGCAGCCAGAGAGAAAGGTTGAGTAACCCACAAAGGAAAGACCTTCAGACTCACAGCAGATCTCTCAGCAGAAATCCTACAAGCTAGAAGCGAGTGGGGGCCAATATTCAACATCCTTAAAGAAAAGAACTTTCAACCCAGAATTTCATAACTGGCCAAACTAAGCTTCATACATGAAGGAGAAATAAAGTCGTTTAAGGACAAGCAATTGCTGAGAGATTTCATCACTACAAGACCTGCCTTACAAAAGCTACTGAAGGACGTACTAAACGGAAAGGAACAACAAGTAACAGCCACTGCAAAAACGTACCAAATGGTAAAGAACAACAAGGCAATGAAGAAACCATGTAAACTAATGGGGGAAACAGCCAGCCAGTAACAAAATGGCAGGATCAAATTCAAACATAACAATATTAACGTTGAATGTAAATGGCCTAAACACCCAATCAAAAGACACAGAATGGCAAACTGGGTAAATAAGTCAAAACCCATTGGTGTGCTTTATACAGGAGACCCATCTCACATCCAAAGACTCACATAAGGGATGGAAGAAGATTTACCAAGCAAATGGAGGGCAAAAAAAAGCAGAGGTAGCAATCCCAGTATCTGATAAAATGGACTTTAAACCAACTAAGATCAAGCAACAAGGGCATTACGTAATGGTAAAAGGATCAATGCAACAAGAAGAGCTTACTTTCCTAAATATATATGCACCCAATGCAGGAGCAGGCAGATACATAAAGCAAGTTCTTAATGGCCTACAAAGAGATTTTGACTCACAATAATAGTGGGAGACACTCCACTGACAATATTGGACAGATCAATGAGACAGAAAGTCAACAGGTATATCCAGGACTTGAACGCAGATCTGGACCAAGTGGACCTAATAGACATTTATAGGACACTCTACCCCAAATCCACAGAATACACATTCTTCTCAGCACCAAACTGCACTTACTCTAAAATTGACCACCTAATTGGAAGTAAATCACTCCTCAGCAAACACAGAAGAACAGAAATCATAACAGTCTCTCAGACCACAGCACAATCAAATTACAACTCAGGATTAAGAAAAGCACTCAAAACTGCACAATCACATGGAAACTGAACAACTTGCTCCTGAATGACGAATGAACAATGAAATGAAGGCAGAAATAAGAATGTTCTTCGAAACCAACAAGAATGAAGACATAACGTATCAGATCCTATGGGACACATTTAAAGCAGTGTCTAGAGAGAAATTTATAGCAATAAATGCCCACCTGAGAAACAGGAAGATCTAAAATCGACACCCTATTGTCAAAATTGAAAGAACTGGAGGAGCAAGATCAAAAAAACTCAAAAGCAGAAGACAAAAAATAACTAACATTGGAGCAGAACTGAAGGGGACAGGGACACACAAAAAAACCTTCAAAAAAATCAATAAATCCAGGACCTGGTTTTTTGAAAAGATCAACAAAACAGACCGCTAGCTAGACTAATAAGAAAGAAGAGAGAGAAGAACTGAATAGATGCAATAAAAAAATGATAAAGGGGGCCAGGCGCGGTGGCTCACGCCTGTAATCCCAGCACTTTGGGGGGCCGAGGCGGGTGGATCACGAAGTCAAGAGATTGAGACCATCCTGGTCAACATGGTGAAACTCCGTCTCTACTAAAAATACAAAAAATCAGCTGGGCCTGGTGGCGCGTGCCTGTAATCCCAGCTACTCAGGAGGCTGAGGCAGGAGAATTGCCTGAACCCAGGAGGCGGAGGTTGCGGTGAGCCGAGATCACGCCATTGCACTCCAGCCTGGGTAACAAGAGCGAAACTCTGTCTCAAAAAAAAAAAAAAAAAAAGATAAAGGGGAGACCACCGATTCCTCGAAAATGCAAACATCAGAGATTACTACAAACAACTCTATGCACATAAACCAGTATATCTGGAAGAAATGGATAAATTCCTGGACACTTGCACATTCCCAAGACTAAGCCAAGAAGTTGTTGAAACCCTGAACAGACCAATAACAAGGTCTGAAGTCGAGGCAGCAATTAATAGCCTACCAACCAAAAAAAAGGCCAGGTCCAGACAGGTTCACAGCTGAATTCTACCAGACATACAAAAAGGAGCTGGTACCATTCCTGTTGAAACTATTCCAAAGAATACAAAAAGAAGGAATCCTCCGTAACTCTTTCTATGAGACTAACATCCTGATATCAAAATCTGGCAGAGACATAACTAAAAAAGAAAACTACAGGCCAATATCCATGATGAACATTGATGCAAAAATCTTCAATAAAATATTGACAAACCAAATCCAACAGCACATCAAAAAGCTTATCCACCATGATCAAGTAGGATTCATCCTGGGAATGCAAGGCTGGTTCAACATATGCAAATCTACAAATGTAATTCACCGCATATACTCACCACATAAATAGAACCAAAGACAAAAACCACATGATTATCTCAATAGATGCAGAGAAGGCCTTGGACAAAATTCGACAGCCTTTATGCTAAAAACTCTCAATAAACTAGGTATTAATGGAACGTATCTCAAAGCAATAAAAGCTATTTACGAGAAGCCCATAGCCAGTATCATACCGAATGGGCAAAAACTAGAAGCATTCCCTTTGAAACTGGCAGTAGACAAGGATGCCCTCTCACCACTCCTATTCAGTATAGTATTGGAAGTTCTAACCAGAGCAATTAGGCAAGAAATAGAAATAAGGTGTATTCAGTTAGGAAAAGAAGTAGTCAAATTGTCCCTATTTGCAGATGACATGATCGTATATTTAAAGACCCCAGAGTCTCAGCCCAGAACCTCTTTAAGCTGATAAGCAACTTTGGCAACATCTCAGGATACAAAATCAATGTGCAGAAATCACAAGCATTCCTATAAACCAATAACAGACAAATATTTGAAAGCCAAATTATGAGTAAACAAACTCCCATTTACAATTGCTACAAAGAGAATAAAATAACCTAGGAATACAACTAACAAAGGATGTAAAAGATCTCTTCAAGGAGAACTACAAACCACTGATCAAGGAAATAAGAGAGGACACAAACAGATGGAAAAACATTCCATGCTCATGGTTAGGAAGAATCAATATTGTGAAAATGGCCATACTGCCCAAAGTAATTTACAGATTCAATGCTATCCCCATCAAGCTACCATTGACCTTCTTCACAGAACTGGAAAAAAACACTAAACTTCATATGGAACCAAAGGAGAGCCCACATAGCCAAGACAATCCTAAGCAAAAAGAACAAAGCTGGAGGAATCACACTACGTGACTTCAAACTATACTACAAGGCTACAGTAATCAAAACAGCATGGTATTGGTACCAAAACAGAGATATAGACCAATGGAACACAACAGAGGCCTCAGAAGGAATGCCACACATCTACAACTATCTGATCTTTGACAAACTGGACAAAAGCAATGGGGAAAGGATTCCCTGTTTAATAAATGATGTTGGGAAAACTGGCTAGCCATATGCAGGAAGCTGAAACTGGACCCCTTCCTTACACCTTATACAAAAATTAACTACAGATGGATTAACAATTTAAACATAAGAACTAACACCATAAAACCCCAAGCAAAAAACCTAGGCAACACCATCTAGGACATAGGCACAGGCAAGGACTTCATGGCTAAAACACCAAAAGCAATGGCAACAAAAGCCAAAATAGACAAATGGGATCTAAGTAAACTTAAGAGTTTCTGCACAGCAAAAGAAACAATCATGAGAGTAAACTGGCAACCAACAGAATGGGAAAAAATTTTGCAATCTACCCATCAGACAAAGGGCTAATATCCAGAATCTACAAAGAACTAAAGCAGATTTACAAGAAAAAAGCAAACCCGTTCAAAAGTGGGCAAAGGATATGAACAGACACTCTTGAAAAGACGACAAATATGCTGTGAACAAATATATGAAAAAATGCTCATCATTATTGGTCATTAGAGAAATGCAAATCAAAACCACATTGAGATACTATCTCACACCAGTTAGAAGGGCAATCATTAAAAAATCTGGAGACAACAGATGCTGGAGAGGATGTGGAGAAAAAGGAACACTTTTACGCTGTTGGTGGGAGTGTAAATTAGTTCAACCATTGTGGAAGATGGTGTGGCAATTCCTCAAGGATCTAGAAATAGAAATTTCATTTGACCCAGCAATCCCATTACTGGATATATACCCAAAGGATTATACATTGTTCTGTTATAAAGACACATGCACATCTATGTTCATTGTGGCGCTGTTTACGATAGCAAAGACCTGGAACCAACCCAAATGCCCATCAATGATAGACTGGACAAAGAAAATGTGGTACATATACACCATGGAATACTATACAGCTATAAAAAACAATGAGTTCGTGTCCTTTATAGGGACTTGGATGAATCTGGAAACCATCATTCTCAGCAAACTGACACAAGAACAGAAAGTCAAACACCACATGTTCTCACTCATAGGTGGATGTTGAACAATGAGAGCAGGTGGACTCAGGGAGAGGAGCATCACACACTGAGGGTAGTTGGGGGGCAGGGGAGAGACAGCAGGGGGTGGGCAGAAAGGGGAGGGTGGGGACGGATAACATGGGGAGAAATGCCAGGTATAATATGCACCTAAAGTTAAATAAATAAATTTTTAAAATAAAGAAAATATATGCATAAATAGCAAGCAAAATAAAAAAGAGTGTTTTCTAAAACTGATTAAAAACATCAACAGATTGAAGCTCAGCAAATCCAAGCAGGATAAAATGCAAAGAAACCCACATTTAGACAGTTCACTGTCAATCTGTTAAAAAAAAAATGCTGAAAAGCAAGAAAAAGATACTATGTTTAGGATTTTTTTAAAAAGTGACAGACTTCTCAGCAGACATAACAGGGAGAAGAAAAATGTTATCTTTAAAGTGCTGAAAGAAACAACTCAAACCTAATATGCTTTGCAAAAATAAAATTCTTCAGAAATAAAAGACAATTCCATTTTGAGACAAAAGCTGAGAAAATAAACTCAAGCTTCTGCTACAGGAAGTAACCGCAGGAAGTGTTTCACAGTGAAGGGAAATAATCGCAGACTGAGGTGCATGCAGTTTGATGGGATGAAATGGGAGTATGGAAAGACAAACAGGTGGATGAATATAAAATGCTATTTTTTAAATTTAAAGACGATTGATTAAGGCAACAATAACATAGTGTGAACTCAGTAATATGTCCCAGGATCTATATATCTGCTTTTACAGCAGTACATGAAGACTTGTAGTGTAGTTTGAAGTCAGATAGTTTGATGCCTTCAGCTTTGTTTTTGTTTTTTTACCCAGACAGGATCTCACTTTGTCACCCAGGCTGGAGTGAAGTGGCATGATCATGGCTCACTGCAGCCTCAACCTCCCAGGCTCAAGCAGTCATCCCACCTCAGCCTACCAAATAGCTGGGACTACAGACACGTGCCACCACACCTGGGAAATTTTTGTATTTTTTGTAGAGATGGGGTCTCACTAAGTTGCCCAGGCTGGTCGCAAACTCCTGGACTGAAGTGATCTCACCTAGGCCTCCAGTGATCCTCCTGTCTTGGCCTTCCAGAGCACTGGGATTATTAAGTATGAGGCACTGCACCTGGCTCTCCTCTTTTTCTAAAGCCACTAGTCCTGCAGGGTACAGGCGAGCTCATGCCTGTAATAACAGCACTTTGGGAGACCAAAGTAGGAGGACTGCTTGAGGCCAAAAGTTTGAGAACAGTTTGGGAAACAAAGCAAGACTCCGTCTCTACAAAAAAAAAAAGTTTTAAAAATAAACTGGGCATGGTGGTGTGCACTTGTGGTCCTAGCTACTTGGGAGGCTGAGGTGGGAGGACTGCTTAAGGCCAGGTTGAGGCTACAGTAAACCATGACTGTGCCACTGCACTCCAGCCTGGGTGACCAAGCACAAGACCCTGACTCTCTTTTAAAAAAAAAAAAAAAAAGCCACCAGTCCCACTCACATAACCTATTAATCTAATAACCCATTAATCCATTAATTAATAAATGAATTACTCCATTCAAGAAGGCAAAGCCAAGTCCAGTCATCTCTTAAAGACCCCACTTCTGAATACTGCGACATTGGGGATTAAATTTCAACATGAGTTTTGGAGGGGACAAATATTCAGACTGTAGCATTCCACCCCTGGCCCTCAAAAACTCATGTTCTTCTCACATATAAGTACATTCATTCCCTCCCTATAGCCTCAGCATTGTAAGTCATTACATCACCAACTCAAAAGTCCAAAATCCTGAGTATCATTTGTGAGCCTACTCTCAAGAGACAGTAGCGGGCTGGGCACGGTGGCTCACACCAGCAATCCCAACACTTTGGGAGGCTGAGGCAGGTGGATCACAAGGTCAGGAAATCAAGACCATCCTGGCTAACAAGGTGAAACCCCATCTCTACTAAAAATACAAAAAATCAGCCAGG
>NW_016107578.1:1344345-1349692 GCF_001604975.1 Cebus imitator | reverse complement strand
GCATTCCAAAAGTGGAGAATAAGCAAAAGAAAACAAAAAAGTAAGAGGCCCCAATAAAGGCTGAAACCCAGCAAGGCAGACCGTAAGTCTTCAAGCTGGAGAATCGTCTCTTTTGACTCCATGTACTGCCTCCTGGACACAGTGAGGTCACAGGGTCACAGTTTGACCCCAAGGCCTCAGGCAGCCTGGCCCCTCCGGCTTTCCTGGGTGCATTCAAAATGGTGGCTTATATGGTTTGGGGTCTCATGCCTAAAGACTTCCTAGGTGGGTGTTGCATGCTGCTGGTTACTTCACAGTTTTGGGGTCCTGATGGCACTCTTGCTCCCATAGTTCCACTAGGTATTGCCCTAGTGGGGACTCTGCAGCAGCCCCAACCTCACATTTCTGCCCTACATGCTCTGGTGGGGACTCTCTGCAGTTGCTCCATCCTTACAGGTCTATGCTTAGGCCTCCAGGCTTTTGATGACATCCTTTGAAATCAGGGTGGAAACTGCCAAACCTCCAAAGCTCTTGTTTTCTGCAAGTCTGCAAAAATAGCTGCAGATGGATGCCACCAAAGTGTATGACCTGTACATTCTGGAGGGCAAGAGCCGCACCTGGGGTCACTCGTAGCTGGGCAGCCACAGAGCACTGTGCTGAGGTGCAGAGAGCAGAGTCCCAAGGCAACTGTGAGCAGCAAATGATGGAGAGTGAGTGACTGGTCTGTCTCCTGAAGCCACTGTGCCCTCTGAGGCCTCTAGGCCTGTAATGTGAGGGCAACCTTGAAAATCTCTGAAATGCCTTCAGGGTCTTTCTTCTACTGTTTTGAGTAACAGCACCCTTGCATCAGTGCTAATCTCTTTTAGCAAAGGATCACTAGGGTACAACCTTAGCTTCCACTTCCAGAGCACATTTTTTCACTCTGAGGCTGGACTGAGGGTATTCCAACTCTTTCCACTCTGCTTCTCTTTTAACATAAATTCTGTCTTTAAATTGCTCTTTTCCTTCTGAATCTTAACACAAATAACCAAAAGTAAGCATGCAACTCCTCCCATATTTTCTTAGAAATTTCTACTGCTGGCCAGGCACTGTGGCTCACGCCTGTAATCCCAGCACTTTGGGAGGCTGAGGCGGGTGGACTGCCTGAGGTCAGGAGTTCAAGAACAGCCTGGCCAACACAGTGAAACCCCATCTGTACCAAAAATACAAAAAATTAGCCAGGTGTGGTGGTGGGCCCCTGTAATCCCAGCTACTCGGGAGGCTGAGGCAGGAGAATCGCTTGAACCCAGGTGGCAGAAGTTGCAGTGGGTTGAGATTGTGCCATTGCACTCCAGCCTGGGCAACAAGAGCAAAACTCCACCTAAAAAAAAAAAAAAAAAGAAAGAAATTTCTATCGCCACATACCCCAGTTCATCACTCTTAAATTAGGCCTCCACAAAGCCCTCAGGCATGGATACAGCCCAGCCAGGCTTTTGCAAATTTATAACAAAGACAGCCTTTATTGCAGTTTCCAATGTCACCTTTCTCAATTCCACCTGAAACCACATCAGAATGGCCTTTACAGTCCATATTTCTATCAGCATTCTAGTGGCAGACACTTAATAAATCTCTAAGGAGTTCCAAATCTTTTCCTAGCTTTCTTGTCTTCTAAGCCTTCATCAGAATATGGGCTTTTTCTAGTCTGCTCCTCCAAATTATTCTACCCTCTGCCCATTATACCTTGTTTCAAAGCTGTTTCCACATGTTCAGGTATTTCTCATTAACACCCTACTTCTTGGTACCAATTTACCAGAATTCTATGAACTCTACCACCAGCTTACCCAATGGTAACTAGAACACATTCCAGCTAACACATTCAGCAGTTTATTTAAAAATTTAAAAAAAAAAAAAAATTCAGAATACTGAAGAGATGGAGAAGGATAAAGAAAAAAAATTTTTTTTTTTGAAACAGAGTCTCACTCTGTCACTCAGGCTGGAGTACAGTGGTGCCCTCTCGACTCACTGTGACCTCTGCCTCCCAGGTTTAAGCAATTCTCCTGCCTCAGCCTCCTGAGTAGCTGAGATTACAGGTGCACACCACCATGGCTGGCTACTTTTTGTATTTTTAGTAGAGACAGGGTTTCACCATGTTGGTCTGGCTGATCTTGAACTCCTGATCTTGTGATCTGCCTGCTTAGGCCTCCCAAAGTCCTGGGATTACAGGTGTGAGCCACTATGTCCAGCCAGTTTATTAAAAATTAATGGATCTCCATGCCAAGAGCTCTTTGTAATAAAAAAAGAAGAAGAAGAAGAAAAAATTGAATGGATCTAGGCCAGGCATTGTGGCTCATACCTGTAATCCCAACACACTGGGAGGCTAAGGTGAGGAGATCCCTTCAGCCCAGGAGTTTGAGACCAGCCTGGGCAACAAAGCAAAGCCTTATCTCTACAAAAAACAAAAAGATTTGCTGGGCATGGTGGTCCATGCCCTGTGGCCCCAGATACTTAGGAGACTGAGGTGAGAGTACTGCTTGAACCCAGAAGTCAAGGCTGCAGTGAGGTATGGCTGTGCCCCTCCACTACAGCCTGGGTAACAGAATGAAACCATGTCTCTTAAAAAAAAAAAAAAAATTTTTTTTAACCCTGGCTGGGCACAATGGCTCACACCTGTAATCCCGGCAATTTGGGAGGCCAAGTTGCTGCCATCACCTGAGGTCAGGAGTTCAAGACCAGTCTGGCCAATATGGCTAAATGCCATCTCTACTAAAAAAACACAAAAATTAGCTGGGCACAGTGGCACACACCTGTAATCCCTGCTACTCAGGAGGCTGAGGCAGGTGAATCACTTGAACCCGGGAAGCAGGGGTTGTGGTGAGCCAAGATCGTGCCACTGCACTCCAGCCTGGGTGACACAGCAAGACTTCATCTCAAAAATAAGTAAATATATAAATTTGGGTCTAGGCACCAAAATGACTGGGCACCAATGAGTACTAACACAAAAGAAACACAATTGTACATTATGTAACTTCTGATCCAAGATCATATGTGCCACCACCTCCCCAAAAATGAAACTGAATCTTATCTCCAGACACAACTATGATATAAAAAGAAATATGCTGACAACCCTATGAGGATGCAATTAGCAAAATCAACACTATATATAACTCTAGATCTTAACCCAGGAGCTTCAAAAAATTAAAAAAAGGGGAAAGAGTAAAAATGACATCCAAAAATGAGCAAAAATTAAATAACGTTTAGGGTTCCACATCTGGGTGAAAGGCAATAAATGATTACTATAAAAGTCATGAGAGTGGTTACTTTGAGGGAAGAAAGAGGCAGTTGTGACCAGGACACAGTATTAGAGGGGCATGTGGGAAAACAGACAAAGTTCTACGTCTTGAACTGGGTGATAGTTACAAGAGCATTCATCATTATTAGCCACACAATTAGAGCAATCAAAAAACCTAAACCTAATCTACCCCTGACAAAAAATACTAGTCAAGAGGAAGTCTTCCCCTAACTACCCTTATGAGGCTGGCATAACCTTACTATGCACCAGATATGGTGACAGAGAAGGAAAACCACAGAGCTATCTCATTCACAAATAGATTGGCCGGGTACAGGGCCTCACTGGAGCCCAGGAAAAGCCTGGTCTGCCAACAAAGGGAGACCCTATCTCTACAAAAATTTAAACACTAGCCAGCATGGTGGTGTGTGCCGGTAGTCCCAGCTGTTCTGGAGGCTGAGGTGTGAGGATGGCCTCAGCCCAGGAATTCAAGGCTATACTGAGCCGTGATCATGACACTGCACTCCAGCCTCAGTTTAGAGTGAGACCTTTTCTAGAAAAAAAAAAAAATCAAGGTGTATGAAAAGTCAGAAACTATAGTTTCTATACATTTCTATTAATTACATTTTCTGGATTCTGGATTCTCGCTCACACCTGTAATCCCAACATTTTGGGAGGCTAAGGCAGGTGGATCACTTGGGGTCAGGAGTTCAAGACCAGCCTGGCCAACATGGAGGCTAAGGCATAAGAATCGTTTGAATAGGCCAGGCATGGTGGCTCACGCCTGTAATCCCAGCACTTTGGGAGGTGGAGGCGGGCAGATCACGAGGTCAAGAGATTGAGACCATCCTGGCCAACAAGGTGAAACCCCGGTCTCTATAAAAAAATAATAAAAGAATTGCTTGAACCCGGGAGGCAGAGGTTGCAGTCAGCCAAGTTGCACTACTGCACTCCAGCCTGGAAAACAGAGAGACTCCATCAAAAAAAAAATTATACACACACACACACGCACACACACATTATATATTACATTCTCAAAGTATATGTTTAATATGTCTTTTTTCAACTATGACGTATCTTTATAGGTGAAGCACCTCTAATATTTGCATCAATGGGTCTATTAATCTAAAAAAAGTATAATGAATACTACCGTGAGATTTCAGACTTTTTGGCCATTATACATTATGTTAACAATTAAATCTGTTTCAAGAGTAGCTATATTAATTTCAGACAAAGTACACTTCAAATTTTTTTTTTTTTGAGACGGAGTCTAGCTCTATCCCCAGGTGTGAGTACAGTGGCACGATCCCGGTTCACTGCAACCTCCATTTCCCAGGTTCAACCGATTCTCCTGCCTCAGCCTCTTGAGCAGCTGGGATTACAGGCACATGCCTCCATGCCCAACTAATTCTTTTGTATTTTTAGTAGAGACAGGTTTTCATTATGTTGGCCAGGATGGTCTCAAACTCCTGACCTCGTAATCCACCCACCTCAGCCTCCCAAAGTGCTGGGTTTACAAACGTGAGCCACTGCAACCAGTCCAAATTTTTTTTTTATAGACATGGGGTCTTGCTACATTGCCCAGGCTGGTCTCAAACTCCTAGCCTCAATCAATCCTCCTACCACAGCCTCCCAAAGTTCTGGGTTACAGATGTGAGACCCTATGCCTGGCCCAGAGCAGACATCATATCAAGGAAAGTTATCTGAGATAAAGAGGGGCATAACTTAATGATAAAGAGGTCAATATTCCAAGAAGTCATAGCAATCCTTAATGTGTGTACGCCTAACAGAGCATCAAAGTACATGAGATACAAGCTAATAGAACTGCAAGGAGAAATAGATAAAACCACTATTATTGCTGGAGATTTAAATACCCCTCTATCAGAAATGGATAGATCCAGCAGGTAGAAAATCAGTAAGAATGTGGTAAAACTCAGCAGCACCATCAATCAAGTGTATATAATTAACATATATAGATTGCTTCATCCAAAACCTGCAGATTATACATTCTTCTCAAGCTCACATAGAATACTCATCAAGACAGACCACACTGTGGGCCATGAAACGCCTCCTAACAAATCTGAAAGAACTGAAATCATACAA
>NW_016107578.1:1332011-1341600 GCF_001604975.1 Cebus imitator | reverse complement strand
AAAAAAAAAAAAAAAAAAAAAAAAGTCTCCACATTAACAAATTGAATCCAACGATCTAAAAAGAAAAAAATCTACACCCCTGTATTAGTCAGAATTTTCCAGAGAAAAAGAATCAATAGGATATATGTAGGTATGTACCACATCCTTTTTTCTCCACTTCTTTTTCCCCCACGACACAACAAGCAGATGACAATATCAGTAAGTCATAACAAGCTATATTAGACAACATGGTCAACTTAACAAACATCTCTATAAACTTTTCTTGATTCTCTAAAAACTGCCCAACTTCTTCCTTGCATAAAGCCAAATTAGACAGAAAAAGGCACATGTACTCTAAGAGTTCCCTTACTTCCATTAGCTACCTCCCACAATGCACCCAGGTTTGGCTTTAAGGGTTGATACTGGGCCCCACTCCAGGTGGTACTGGTTGGGCTTACTTTCCTGGAGAGTGGGAGGGTTAGGCTGGGGCTACTTAGATAAGGGGGAGGGATAAGGGGGAGGTATGAGTGATGACCTTGCAGTGGAATCCTTCACTAAAGAACTGGCAGAAAGCCCCTCAGAACTGGGGGACTGAGGAGACCTTGGGGAAAATGTAAGCCTTGTAAAGGGGACAGCTAGGAGGGGATCCCTTACGCACGCCATTCTGGTTCCTGGAAGTAACATGAGCCTGTAAAGGGCCATAAAAGCCTGCACATAAGGGACCTCTTCCCATTTTCCTTGTTACAAAATAAGTCTAATTGCAAAATATCATTATAATGTATAGAACCATATTTAGGCCAAATCTGTCAGTTTTCTAATCTGTATGGAACCCAAACAGTGTTTGGCCAGAAAATGAGCTTCTTCTTTAAGACAAATTTGAACTTGCTCCAATAGCCTAAAAGATACCCAGTGGACATGTCCTCTGGGATGCTTGCTGTTGTCCCCAGGTCGACTAAGGAGCTCTATAGGGGGTTTCAGCTAAGTTTAGCAAATATCTAGTCAATTTTCCCTTTTAAATTCCCACCTTCCAGAAAGGTGTAAATAGGGTGTTATAAAAGCGGATTAGGGGCTGGGAGCGGTGGCTCACCCCGGTAATCCCAGCACTTTGGGAGGCTCAAGTGGGTAGATCACCAGGTCAAGAGACTGAGGCCATCCTGGCCAACATGGTGAAACCCCGTATCTACTAAAAATACTAAAATTAGCTGGGCGTGGTGGCACGCACGCGCCTGCAGTCCCAGCTACTCCGAGACTGAGGCAGGAGAATGGCTTGAACCAGGAGGTAGAGGTTGCAGTAAGCCGAGATCGCGCCACAGCAACTCCAGCCCAGGAATAGACTGAGACTTCGTCTCAAAAAAAAAAAAAAAAAAAAAGTGCATTAGGAGCTACAAATGCGCAGTTGCATGTTGGGCCTAAATTCCAGAGGGCTGGGCAGAGAGGGCCTAAACAAATGGTGACTGTGGACGGGAGGAAAGGAAGGGCGTAAACAGCATTGCCCAAAGGGAGACCTCAGAGGCCCTGACCACCTGAGAACCTACTCAATAGTGGAGACACCAAAAACAACATTCACGTGGCCCCAAACCTGTTTTAGCTAGTCTTCAATTAGGTGGGGTGTCCAAACCCCGACGCCAGCGTCTAGTCCCGCCTCCTACCTCACCTTTAATTTACTTTTAGCTTATAAACCTCAAATGTGGAAAGAAATATGAAAGGAAATGACAAGAGATTAATACTTAATGAATTTAGGGCAATGGTGGTTTGATGTATTGGACTTTGACATTTTCTGGAGTTTGAACATTTCCAAATTAAAGAGGCAAGGAAAATCCACTTGGAAAATGCTCTTGCTGTTTATGGTCAACTCAATTCCAGTCTGGAGTACAAAAACAAGTCTGCATGTTCTCTTTTTTCCTGGAGATGCTTGTATTGAAGCTGAGAGATTTACAGGGTTCTAAGCTGAATACAGAACTGACTTTTTGCTTTTCCATGATAGTAACATTTGCATTTACATGCATTCATTCACCCATGCATTTTAATTGTAGGAGAGGCCTTAACTCCCTAAAATGAGTTTCTAATCTCTCCACCTGTACATAATTTACCAAACATAAAGAACATCCCCCAAAAGAACAAATTAGTCCAGTGCTCACCCAAACTGGCTGAAATCCCCAGGTCGGTGAAGCCGCTGAAATAACCACGTCCCCAGCAAAAAATTTTCTTCCTTTGGCAAGAAAGTCTGCAAAGGTTGATGAAGAGGCTTGGGAAAGGGGAGCACCTGGACCCAGGCCGCAAGCGGCGCGAGCAGGAGTCTCGAAAGAAGTGCGGCAGCTGCAGGAGGCCCCGCGTGCGAGACCCGGGAAAGGCGCCGGAGAAGGCGACCTGCAGGAGACCGCCCTTTGACCCCCTCCCTACTTCGGTCCTCCTCGTCTAGTGGGAGGAACTTCAGTCGGTGTGGAAGGGCCGGCACGCGGATGCGCGCGGAGTGCAGCGTTCACTTCCGTTTCCGGGAGCGCACTTCCTTTTCCAGGCTAGCGAGCAATGGGCGGGGCCTCGGAATAGACTGGGAAAGGGGATTCACTACAGTTGCGTGCTGACGTCAGGCGGACGCTCCAGCCAAGGCCTTCCAAAGGTGGTAGAGAGATCCCAGCGTCAGCCGGGAAAGGCAGAGGGGCGGAGACAAAGGGGCGGGGCTATTCCCAGGAGGCGGGGTTGCCTATCGGAGAGCCACCCTGCAGGCCATGCAGACCCCAGGTGAAATACGCACAGGGGTTTCCTGGAGCCGTGGGAGGGGTTCCCCTTCTCCCTCAAGAGCATTTTTATGTTGCTTTATGGATGGAAAACAGAGGCATGGACGGGCCGTGGAACTTGGCTACATTCACTGACCTAATTAAGGAGTCTGTGAGGCCGGGCGCGGTGGCTCAGGCCTGTAATCGCAGCACTGGGAGGCCGAGGCAGGTGGATCACCAGAGGTCAGGAGTTCAAGACCAGTCTGGCCAACTTGGTGAAACCCCGTTTCTACTAAAAATACAAAAATTAGCCGGGCGTGGTGGCGCACCTGTAATCCCAGCTGCTCGGGAGGCTGAAGCAGGAGAATCGCTTGAACCCAGGAGGCAGAGGTTGCAGTGAGCCGAGATCGTGCCACTGCACTCCAGCCTGGGTGACAGAGCAAGATTATTTTTGTCTGAAAAAAAAAATGATGAAATAAACTAAACCTCTGAAACTGGATCCTGGGTCGCTGGAGGACTTACAGCCTCCTCCAGGGACGATGAATATCAGTCTACAAGCTAAGAAAAACTTCAGAATTTCAAGCCTTGTGTACTGTAGTTGTTCTTTCTATATTTTTGACAACCAAACCAGAAACATTTTATAACACACACACACACACACACACACACGGAGCCCGCTTCGGCACTTTCTAAATATCCATGTGAATAAAACACCTGCCAAGACAAGGTAGGATTTAAAAGTGATTTGCGGCAGGGGTTTTATTCACGTCAGCATTCCCAGTACTTTGGGAGACCCAGGTGGGAGGATTGCTTGAGCCCCGGAGTTAAGAGATCAGCCTGGGCAGACCCCTGTCTCTTAAAAAACAAAAAAAGCGATGGGGGATAAACGTAGAATTGCCATACGTCATAATTCGTTTAATATAACGCTGCTAGCCGGGCGCAGTGGCTCAAGCCTGTAATCCCAGCACTTTGGGAGGCCGAGGCGGGTGGATCACGAGGTCAAGAGATCGAGACCATCCATGGTCAACATGGTGAAACCCTGTCTCTACTAAAAATACAAAAAATTAGCTGGGCATGGTGGCACGTGCCTGTAATCCCAGCTACTCAGGAGGCTGAGGCAGGAGAATTGCCTGAACCCAGGAGGCGGAGGTTGCTGTGAGCCGAGATTGCGCCATTGCACTCCAGCCTGTGTAACAAGAGCGAAACTCCGTCTCAAAAAAATATATATAATGCTGCTATGTTGGTGTCGTTTTTAGATCTGACAGACTTCTCCCTGTGTGGTTGTTTCCTGATATAACCCACTTGTTCCTCGTCTCATAGCTGCTGACCACTGTAAAACCTAATGACTAACACCAGAATCATGTAAATAAATTCCTTCAACATTTTTTCCCCTAGCGAATCAACAATCACGTGAAGAAAGCCTAAGATAACCCCATAAAAGAAAAAAGGAAAAAAAAAAAGGCACCGCCTGCCGGGCGCAGTGGCTCATGCCTGTAATCCCAGCACTTTGGGACGGCGAGGCAGGTGGATCATGAGGTCAGATCCAGACCATCCTGGCCTTGGTGAAACCCTGTCTCTACTAAAATACCAAACATTAGCCGGGCGTGGTGGCGGCGCCTGTAGTCCCAGCTACTCTGGGGGCTGAGGCAGGGGAATCCCTTGAACCCGGGAAACGGAGGTTGCAGTGAGCCGAGCTCGTGCCACTGCCCTCCAGTTTGCCAACAGAACAAAACTCTGTCTCAAAAAAAAAAAAAAAAAAAAAAAAAAAAAAGAAGGCACAGCCCCAGCCGGACGAAGTGTCTCATGCCTGTAATCCCAGCACTTTGGGAGGCTAAGGCAGGCAGATCACCTCAGGTCAAGAGTTCCAGACCAGCCTGACCAACATGGTGAAACCCCGACTCTACTGAAAATACAAAAAAATTAGCTGGGCGTGGTGGCGGGCACCTGTAATCCCAGCTACTCTGGAGGCTGAGGCAGGAGAATAGCTTGAACCTGGGAGGCGGAGGTTGCAGTGAGCTGAGATCTCGTCATTGCACTCCAGCCTAGGCAACAAGAGCGAAACTCCATCTCACGACATAACAAAACAAAAAAATGACAGCAACATATAATCCAGCAATTCCAATTGTGGGTGGACTAACCAAAAAGTTGAAAGCAGGTATTGGAAGAGATATTTGTACACCCAGTTCATGGCAGCTTTATCCACATGGCAGTTGCTCCACAATATCAAAAAGGTGGGAGCAACTCAAAATGTGGTCTATGCATACAATAAAGGATATTCTGAGATGTGCTACAACATGAACCTTGAACATGTTATGCTAAATGAAATAACTAGTCACAAAAAGTCAAATACTGTGACTTCACTTTTATGAGGTGCCCACAGTAGTGGGATTAACACAGACACAGAATTGGTGTTTGCCAGGGATTGGGAAGTGAACAATAGGGAGTTAGTGTTCAATGCATTCAGCTTGGAAAGGCAAATATTTTTTTATTAGTGATGTGATGGTGATGGTTGCCCAGCAATGTGAGTATATTTAATGCCAGCAGACACTTAAAATGGTTAAAATGTAAACTTTATGTAATATACTTTACCATAACTTTTAAAAAGTGAATAGAGGATTATTGTTAGTTTTATTTAATAAAGCTCCAAGCACCAGAGATCTGGGGCAAAAGAAAGTCAAAAGCAGTTTGGCTGGCAGTGCATTTTATAGAGTCCCTGCTAAATAAAATACCCACTGATAAGTAGTTAAAGCATTTGGAATTGTTTTGCTAACATTAGATTTATACATCAGAAATATGTGTTTAAAACAGACATTCTCAATTAACTGGCAAATAAAAGACTTTTTTATTGCATTTTAGGTTTTGGGGTACATGTGATGAACATGCAAGATTCTTGCATAGGTACACACATGGCAGTGTGATTTGCTGCCTTCCTCCCCATTACCTATATCTGGCATTTCTCCCCATGCTATCTCTCCCCAGCTCCCCACCCCCCGCTGTCCCTCCCCTATTTCCCCTCGACAGACCCCAGTGTGTGATGCTCCCCTCCCTGTATCCATGTGTTCTCATTGTTCAACACCCACCTATGAGTGAGAACGTGTGGTGTTTGATTTTCTGTTCTTGTGTCAGTTTACTGAGAATGATGGTTTCAAGGTTCATCCATGTCCCTACAAAGGACACGAACTCATCATTTTTTACAGCTGCATAGTATTCCATGGTGTATATGTGCCACATTTTCTTTGCCCAGTCTATCGTCGATGGGCATTTGGGTTGGTTCCAGGTCTTTGCTATTGTAAACAGTGCTGCAATGAACATTCGTGTGCATGTGTCCTTATAGAAGAACGATTTATAATCCTTTGGATATATACCCAGTAATGGGATTGCTGGGTCAAATGAAATTTCTATTTCTAGATCCTTGAGGAATTGCCACACTGTCTTCCACAATGGTTGAACTAATTTATACTCCCACTGACAGTGTAAAAGTGTTCCTATTTCTCCACATCCTCTCCAGCATCTGTTGTCTCCAGATTTTTTAATGATTGCCATTCTAATTGGCATGAGATGGTATCTCATAAAATACATGAGTCCAGGTGCCATTTTAGCTGGTGATTGGAGCTCCTGGGAGGCAGAGTCAGCCATTCAACTGATAAAAAAAAGGGGACTGAAACAGGGAGCCAGGACAGGAGATTCCCAGACAAAAAAAAGCACCAGGAATCTCAGCATGGCTGTTTCAGCCAGCGCAGTGGGTCACCGCATGGGAAATCACACAGATCCTGGCGCCTTTTCAACAGGCGACTGGAACACCTGGGAGACAGAGTTGCCCATTCAACTGAAAAAAAAAAAAAAAAAAAAAAAAAAGGAGTCTGAGGCAGGGAGACAGGTGATCAGGCATGGCTGGACCTACCCCCACAAAAAAACAGCAATCTGAAATGCTCTGGATTGAGAGTTTCACAGCAAGCACAGATGAACCCGGGACAGTCCAGCCCTGTGGGGGAGGGGTATCCGCCATTACGGAGGCAGTCCACCACTAAGGAGGTAGTCTGCCGTTGCTGAGGCAGCCCGCCATTGCTGAGGCAGCCCGCCATTACAGAAAGAGTCCATCATTACAGAGGTGGGCCACCATTGCCGAGGCAGTTCTAACTATATCCGTATAAACAGGACTGCAGGGAAGGAAGTTCACACGGCAGCTGGGCGGAGCCCACAGCAGCTCAGCAAAGCCTCTGCAGGCAGTGACTAGGCTGACTCCTCGCTGGGCAGGACAGCTGTGAAAAAAAGGCAGCAGCAAGACAGAAACTTATAAATAAAGCCCTAACTCCCTGGGACAGAGCATCTGGGAAAAAAGGGGTGGGGGTTATGAGTTCTGCTGCAGCAGACTTAAACGTACCTGCCCAGCAGCTCTGAATGAACAATGGAGCTCACAGCTCAGCACTTGAGCTCCGATAAAGGACAGACTGTCTCCTCAAGCAGCTCCCTGACCCCTGTATATCCAAAGAGTTACCTCATAAAGGAGAGCTCAGACTGACATCTGGAAGGTATCCTTCTGGGACAAAGATAGCAGCAGAAGAAACTGGCAGCAACCCTTACTGTTCTGCAGCCACTGCAGGTGATCCCCAGGCAAGCAGGGCCTGGAGTGGACCTCAGCAGTCCTGCAGCACAGGGGCCTGAATGTTAGAAGGAAAACTAAGAAACAGAAAGAAATAACTTCATCATCAACAAACTGGATGTCCACTCAGAGATCCAATCTGAAAGTCAACAACTACAAAGATGACAGGTGGATAAATCCACAAAGATGGGAAGAAACCAGTGCAAAAAGGATGAAAACACCCAAAACCAGAACACCTCTACTACAAGGGATCACACCTCCTCACCAGCAAGGGAACAAGGCTGGATGGAGAATGAGTGTGATGAATTGACAGAAACAGGCTTCAGAAGGTGGGGTATAAGAAACTTCTCTGAGTAAAAGAACATGTTCTAACCCAATGCAAACAAACTAAGAACCTTGAAAAAAGATTTGATGAAATGCCAATGAGAATAAACAACTTAGGAATATAAGCGAATTGATGGAGCTGAAAAACGCAACACAAGAACTTCGCGAAGCATACACAAGTTTCAACAGCCGAATAGACCAAGATCAACTCGATGAAATAAAACGGGAAGGCAAGACTGGAGAAAAAAGGGTAAAAAGGAATGAACAAAGTCTCCAAGAAATGTGGGACTATGTGAAAAGACCTAATCTACGTTTGATAGGCGTACCTGAATGTGACAAAGAGAATGAATCCAAGCTGGAAAATACTCTTCAGGATATTATCCAGGAAAACTTCCCCAACCTAGCAAGGCAGGCAAANGAAATAAAATGAGAAGGCAAGATTAGGGAAGAAAGGGTGAAAAGGAATGAACAAAGTCTCCAAGAAATATGGGACTATGTGAAAAGACCTAATCTACGTTTGATAGGTGTACCTGAATGTGACAGAGAGAATGAATACAAGCTGGAAAATAATCTTCAGGATATTATCCAGGAAAACTTCCCCAACCTAGCAAGGCAGGTCAATATTCAAGTCCAGGAAATACAGAGAATACCACAAAGATATTCCTCAAGAAGAGCAATCCCAAGGCACATAATCGTCAGATTCACCAGGGTTGAAACGAAAGAGAAAATGCTAAGGGCAGCCAGACAGAAAGGTCGGGTTACCCACAAAGGAAAGCCCATCAGACTCACAGCAGATCTCACAGCAGAAACCCTGCAAGCCAGAAGAGAGTGGGGGCCAATATTCAACATCCTTGAAGAAAAGAACTTTCAAACCAGAATTTCATATCCAGCCAAACTAAGCTTCATAAGTGAAGGAGAAATAAAATCCTTTACGAACAAGCAAGTACTCAGAGATTTCATCACCACCAGGCCTGCTTTACAAGAGCTCCTGAAGGAAGCACAAAACATAGAAAGGAACAACCAAAACATACCAAATGGTAAACAACATCGACACAATGAAGAAACTGCATCAACTAACGGGCAAAACAGCCAGCTAGCATCAAAATGCAGGATCAAATTCACACATAACAATATTAACCCTAAATGTAAATGGGCTAAATGCCCCAATCAAAAGGCACAGACTGGCAAATTGGATATACCCAAAGGATTATAAATCATTCTATTATAAAGACACATGCACATGTATATTCATTGCAGCACTGTTTACAATAGCAAAGACCTGGAACCAACCCAAATGCACATAACCTAGTAAACCTGGAAGAAATGGATAAATTCCTGGACACTTGCATCCTCCCAAGCCTAAACCAGTAAGAAGTTGAAACCTTGAATAGACCAATAACAAGGGCAGAAGTTGAGGCAGCAATTAAGAGCCTATCACCCAAAAAAAGCCCAGGTCCAGATGGGTTCACAGCCAAATTCTACCAGACATACAAAGAGGAGTTGGTACCATTCCTTCTGAAGCTATTCCAAACAATCCAAAAAGAGGGAATCCTTCCGAAATCATTTTATGAGACCAACATCATCCTGATACCAAAACCCGGCAGAGACTCAGCAAGAAAAGAAAGCTTCAGGTCAATATCCATGAAGAACATAGATGCAAAAATCTTCAATAAAATACTGGCAAATCGACTGCAACAGCACATCAAAAAGCTTATCCACCACGATCAAGTAGGCTTCATCCCAGGGATGCAAGGGTGGTTCAACATACGCAAGTCTATAAACGTAATTCACCACATAAACAGAACCAAAGACAAAAACCACATGATTATCTCAATAGATGCAGAGAAGGCCTTTGATAAAATTCAACAGCCCTTTATGCTAAAAACCCTCAATAAACTAGGTATTGATGGAACGTATCTCAAAATATTAAAAGCTATTTATGACAAACCAACAGCCAATATCATACTGAATG
>NW_016107578.1:1328853-1331086 GCF_001604975.1 Cebus imitator | reverse complement strand
GCTGGAGTGCAATGGCGCGATCTCGGCTCACCGCAACCTCCGCCTCCTGGGTTCAGGCAATTCTCCTGCCTCAGCCTCCTGAGTAGCTGGGATTACAGGCACGCGCCACCATGCCGAGCTGATTTTTTGTATTTTTGGTAGAGACGGGGTTTCACCATGTTGACCAGGATGGTCTCGATCTCTTGACCTCGTGATCCACCCGCCTCGGCCTCCCAAAGTGCTGGGATTACAGGCGTGAGCCACCGCGCCCGGCACTAAACAACATTTTTAAATGTCCTCGTCCTGTCACTCCGCAGATTCCAAGCACCCAGGAGTCACTGGACTCAAAGCATCACCTGCCACAGCCAATCAGAAACCAAAATGGCCGGTTACTAGGCAGACCCTAGTGGGTAGGTCAAACAGGGAGTCCTGCAGACAGATCTCACTGTGCACAGATGGCTGCTGAGGAAAGGTGGGCCTTGGCCAGGAGCTCCAGGAGCCACCTGTGCAGAAATTTCGCCAGTCTCCAAGCCTCGTGGAGCGGTCACATGGCGCTCCGGACCCACTCTGCAGTCCACTGCCCCAAAGGTCATCATGGGATGAACACAGCTCAACATTGGTGAAAGGTGTGGGTGTCTTCACGCATATATTAACTAGTAACTGTGGGCTTTGCTTTGGAGACAGAACTAAAGCCCCACCCTCTTCTCCTCTGCCAGTGGAGCCTGCGGTTTTAATGGGCACAGGATGGGAGCGGGACAGGCCATAAGTGGGTTTTGAAAAGGGTAACATTCTAATGGGAAGAGAAGGACTTAAAAGTTCTCACTTTGGGCCAATCTGAAAAGGTCACATACTGCACGATTCCAACTCTATGACATTCTGACAAAGGCAAAACTATGGAGACAGTACAAAGATGCGTGGTTGTCGGGGGCTGGGGAGAGAGAGGGAGGAATAGTTGGAGCACGATGATCTGTAGACTTTGGGTGATAATGAAGTGGCAGTGTAGGTTCATGAGTTCTAGCAAGTGTATCATTCTGTTGGATTGTGCTGATGATTACGTTGATGATGGTGGAAGCGAACGCGTGTGTAGTGGCAACAGGAATACATGAAGTCTTTGAACCTTCCACACTACTTTGCTGTGAACCTACTAAAACTGCTCTAGAACCTGGATTTTTGTTTTGTTTTGAGACAGAGTCTGACTCCGTCAACCAGACTAGGGTGCTGTGGCACAGTCTTAGCTCACTTCAACCTCTGTCTCCTGCGCTAAAATGATTCTTCTGCCTCAGCCTCCTGGGTAGCTGGGTCTACAGGCATGAGCCACCACACCCAGCTAAGTTTTGTCTTTTTTCACCATGTTAGCTAGGATGGTCTTGAACTCCGCAGTTCAAGTGATCCACTCACCTCAGCCTCTCAAAGTGCTGAGATTACAGGGGTTAGCCACCACACCAGGTGAACATGGATTTTTTTTTTTTTTTTTGAGATGGAGTTTCGCTATTGTTGCCCAGGCTGGAGTGCAGTGGCACAATCTCGGCTCACTGCAACCTCTGCCTCCCGGGTTCAAACGATTCTCCTGCCTCAGCCTCCCGAGTAGCTGTGATTACAGGCATGCACCACAACACCTAATTTTTGTATTTTTAGTAAAGATAGGGTTTCTCCACATTGGTCAGGCTGATCTGGAACTCCTGACCTCAGGTAATTGGTCCACCTCAGCCTCCCAAAGTGCTGGGATTACAGGTGTGAGCCACCTCACCTGGCCAACAAAGATTTTTTAAAAGAGCTAATAAAACATTTCAATTGGTCAGAGTTTTCCAATCTGAGAAGTGAACGTTATTTAGCTGAACTACCAGTCTCCAACACCTCTGAAACTAACAGGATTTCTCTCTACTGCAAAATGTTACTTGAGCAGTCCCTGAGATAACAGCAAAGGGCTTTCCATGTTTCCTAGACTGTGCAGTCTCATTCCAACTTATTTCATGCTGGGTTGTGGAGAGATTCTGACAGGTTTCCCATATTCCTTACATTCGTATGGCTATGAACTGTGATATAGTAAGACACGAGAAGCAAATGAAGGACTTCTTGCACTTTTTATAATCACAAGGTTTTACCCCGGCGTGAATCCTCATGAAGATATTAAGGCTTGAGCAATGAAATAAGGTGACACCATATCCCTGTGATACATGGGTCTTCTTCCATTGTGAGATTTCATGTTAATATTATGGCATGTGAGATATTTTTTTTTTTTTTTTTTTTTTTTTTT
>NW_016107578.1:1322399-1327908 GCF_001604975.1 Cebus imitator | reverse complement strand
ACCCGCCTCGGCCTCCCAAAGTGCTGGGATTACAGGCTTGAGCCACCGCGCCCAGCCATCTTATTTTAATTTTTAAAAGACGGAGTCTCGCTTTGTCACCCAGGCTGGAGTGCAGTGGCACTATCTCGGCTCACTGCAACCTCTGCCTCCCGAATTCAAGTGATTCTCCTGCCTTAGCCTCCCAAGTAGCTGGGACTACAGGCATGTGCCACCATGCCCGGCTAATTTTTTGTGTTTTTAATAGAGATGGGGTTTCACCATGTTGGCCAGGATGGTCTTGATCTCCTGACCTCAGGTTATCCACCTGCCTCAACCTCCCAAAGTGCTGAGATTCCAGCCATGAGACGCTGCACCCAGCCATTTTATTTTTATTTATTATTTAGTTTTATTTTTAGATGGAGTCTTGCTCTGTTACCCAGGCTAGAGTGCAGTGGTCTTGGCTCACTTGCAGTGTAATTTTAGATGTGTAAAATAAGCCTCATGGAATTAGCAAAAGCTTTCCCACAGACCTTAAAGCAGAAATCTCTACACTGTGGATTTTTATTCCTTATATAAAAAGTATAAACATCTAATGAAATCTCTCCACATTCCTAATAATGCAGCATCAGTCCACTCTAAGTCACTAAATGTTGGGTGAGGTCACATTTCTGACTTTCACAGTAAAAGAAACTTTCTTTTCTTGATGTTGATTTTCACAGGGCCTGTCACCCCAGGAGGTGGAAGTGAGTATTAAGATCTGATGAGCACCTGCAGACTTCTTCACATGCCCTACATTCAGAGAATGTCTCTCCTGTGATTGCTTTTGTGTTTATACTAACACTAATGATAGCTTATGAATGAAAAAAGATCACACAAAAAATTTCATTGTATTTCAAGAAAGCTTACAAATGTGTGTTGGTGCACATTCAAAGCCATCCTGACCTGCGGGTTGGGCAAGCTTGATCTAAAGCTTTTCTCAAGTTCCTCACAGTATTAGTTTCCTAGGGTTGCTGTACAAAGGAACACAGACTGAATGATTTCACCAGGAGAAATTTATTGCCTCACAGTTGTGGAGCCTGCAAGTCCGATATCAAGGTGAAGACAGGGTTGGTTTCCTCTGGAGGCCACAATGAAAGCATCCGTTCCAGGTCTCTGTCCTTGGCCTGCAGATGGCCACCTTCCGGTGGGTTCACAGTCTTCTCCATGTGTATCCTTCCTTCACTTTCTCTCATAGGGACATCAATGATGTTAGATTAGGGATCGAACCTAACAGCCTCATTTGAAGTTACTCACCTGTTTGAAAACCTTATACCCAAATACAGTTATATTGTAAGGAACCAGGACTTAGGGCTTAAAAATGTGGAGTGGGGCGTCATCCAGACCATACCATTTAAATTGCAGAGTTTCTCTCCAATGTGAGTTCACATATGCACATTAAGGTTTGTGAGATTCAGAAAGGAATTCCCAGATTCTCTACATTCACAGGGTTTCTCTCCAGTGAGATTTCTGATGTGTTTGGTAAGGCTTGGGAATTCAGTGAAGTGGTTTCCATATTCCCTACTGATGCAGGGTCTTCTCCACTGTGAATTCATATGCGTTCATGAAGACCTGAGATACAAAGCTGCTTCCACATTTTTACATTCATAGGGTTTCTCCCAGTGAGTTTTCATGTATTCAGTGAGAACAGGGACACCTTTAGGTTTCCCCACATTCCTTACCCTGACAGTTTCTCATCTCCATGCCTTCTTTCATGATTTCGAAAGGAACTGGAAGAACTGAAGGCTTTCCCACACTCCTTACATTCATAGGGTTTCTCCCCAGTGTGAGTTCGTTCATGTAACTGAAACGAATTGGAGTAACTGAAGGATTTCCCACACTGTTTACATTCGTAGGGTTTTTCTCCAGTGTGGATTCGCATGTGAAGATTCACACATGTGGGAAACTTAAAGGCTTTGCCACATTCCATACACGTGTATGGTTTTTGCGTACTGTGGGTCCGCATGTGATTATTAAGACTAGAGGAATGCGTAAATGCCTTCCCACATTCCAGGCACTCAAAGGGTTTCTCTCCAGTGTGAATTCTCAAATGTCCACTAAGATTTGAAGAAATGGCAAAGGCTTTCCCACATTTGACACATTCAAAAGGTTTCTCTCCAGTGTGAGTTCTTACATGTTCACTCAGGCGAGAGGATCTGGCAAAGGCCTTTCCACATTCCTTGCATTCATAGGGCCTCTCTCCGCTGTGAGTTCGTGCATGCTTGGTAAGGTCTGAGTTCTGAGTGAAGGCTTTCCCACAGTCCTTACATTTATAGGGTTTTATTCCAGTGTGAATTCGAAAGTGATCACTGAGGCATGAGGAATTTCTAAAGGATTTTCCACATGTCTTACATTCAAAGGGGTCCTCTGCAGTGTGAGTTTTTAAATGTTCAGTAAGTTGAGAAGATCTAGTGAAGGCTGTTCCACATTCCTTGCATTCATAAGGCTTCTCGCCCATGTGAATTTTCATATGTTGACTTAAGCATGAGGAAACAGTGAAGGCTTTCCCACAATCCTTACATTTATAAGGCTTCTCTCCAGTGTGAGTTTTTCTGTGCTGAGTAAGCTGACAGGACCTAGTGAAGGCTTTCCCACACTCCTTACATTCATAGGGAATGTCTCCAGTGTGGGTTCCCATGTGAATATTAAGGTATGCAGAATATCTAAAGCCCTTTCCACATTCCTTACATTTGTAGGGTTTTTCTGAACTGCGAGTTTGTATATGCACAGCAAGTTCTGTGGAGTGAATAAAGCCTCTCCCACATTCCTTCCATTCATGGAGACTTTCTCCATTGTGAGTTCTTAAATGTCTCTGAAGGTGTGATTGATTAATGAAGGATTTCCCAGAGTCACTGCAATCAAAAGCTTTCTCTCCTATGCATGTTCCCTGGTAAACAACATCTGGAGTCAGGCTGAAGGCTTTTCTACACTGATTAAACACAGAACAGTGCTCTCCGGAAGAGGTTCTCTTGCGTAGGGTAAGGAAGTCTACTCCATACTGATGACACTCAAATGCGCTCTCACTATTTTGAGTTCTCACATGTGTGTTAAGGCATAAGTATTCGCTGGAGACATCTCCACACTGCTTAACATCATTGAGCTCCCCTCCATTGTGGCTTCCCATCTGTTGATAAAGGAATGAATGGTGATTAATGGACTGTTCAGACTCATTCACACATTCCACTTATCTGAAGAGAAGAACATTGTGATGATTATATTCATGTTTACCATTTTCACTACACTGACATAAGTACTGCCCTTTTGATTTCTCTCCAGGAGAATGATGAAAAGCTCCTGCCGGACTGTGCCATCTACTCTAATCTCAAATGTCTGTAGAGTTTTATGAAATTGTTTTAAAAACTCACTATCTAGTTACAAATCTGTACTTGAGGGGAACTCTAAAACACTGAGTCAAGTTGGCTAGACACGGTGGCTCACACCTGTAATCCCAGCACTTTGGGAGACCAAGGTGGGTGGATCGACTCAAGTCAAGGGTTCGAGACCAGCCTGGTCAACATGGTGAAACCCTGTCTCTAGTAAAAATACAAAAATTAGCTGGGTGTGGTGGCACATGCCTGTACTCCCAGCTACTCAGGAAAGTGAGGCAAGAGAATTGCTTGAACCCAGGAGGTGGAGGTTGCAGTGAGTCGAGATCAGCACTCCAGCCTGGGCAACACAGCAAGACTCCATCTAAGAAAAAAACAACAATAAGTGTCAAGCTAGGTTTCAAGCATCCCCAAGTCATTATATGCCAAGTCTCTCTCCAGAGTCATTATCCCTCTTGGGAATGCTACTTTTCTCAAAAAGCTCTCGTTCTGCAAATTTTCTTTTTTCTTTTAATGTAATTAAATTAAGTTTTTAGAGCCAAGATCCTGCTATGTTGACCAGGCTGGTCTCGATCTCCTGGCCTCAAGAGATCCTCCCACTTCAGCCTCCCAAAGTGCTAGGATGACAAGTGTGAGCCACCATGCCCAGCTTCATTCTGATTTTCTACAATGGAATTCCAAATCATCTTTAAATGTGAAAACTAAGACATATCTTTGTTCATCTTACCATTTGAATCCCACTAGAGGTTGGCTCCCCCAAAAAATCCTGCTGAAGGGCCAACTCTTTGGTTTTAAGTTGCACTTTCCATTCTAAAGTTAAAAGAGAAAAAGAAATGTAAGGGTTTAGAGACATATATGGTAGACAGATGGAGCTGAAAATGAGAGGGATCATTTGTATTTGTTTTCAAATTAATCATGGTAACAAAAAACAAACAAAAAGACAGATTTGAAGATTTTATATCAAAAATTTGGCAATAAGAATATAGGGTCAAAATTTTACATAGTTTACTATAAATTGATTCTATGAAAATTATAAACTGATGGTGAACACAAAGAATATTACCATGTTAGGAAAGTTGAAGAATAAGAACGTAACCACACATCAAAACAAGGAACTTGTTCTTTTTTTTTGAGACAGAGTTTCACTCTTGTCATCAGGCTGGAGTGCACTGGCACAATCTCAGTTCACTGCAACCTCTGCCTCCCGAGTTCCAGCAATTCTTCTGCCTCAGCCTCCCGAATAGCTGGGATTACAGGCGCCCGCCACCATCCCTGGCTAATTTTTGTATTTTCAGTAGAGAGGGGGTTTCAGCACGTTGGCCAGGCTGGTCTCAAGCTCCTGACCTCAGGTGATCCTCCTGCCTTGGCCTCCCAAAATTCAGGGATTACAGACGTGAACCACTGGTGAGTCACCATGCCCAGCCTTTTTTTTTCCTTTTTCAAGACAGAGTCTTACTCTCTCACCTTGGCTGGAGTTCAGTGGCATAATCTTGGCTCACTGCAACCTTTAGCCCCTGGGTTCAAGTAATTCTCCTGCTTCCGCCTCCCTAAGAGCTGGGACTACAGGAATGTGCCACCACGCCCAGCTAATATTTGTATTTTTGTAGAGATGGGGTTTTGCTATCTTGGCCAGGCTGGTCTCAAACTCATGGCTTCAAGTGATCTGCCCGCCTCAACATCCCAAAGTGCTAAGATTACAGGTGTGAGCCACCACACCTGGCCCAAAACAGGAACTTTTAAAAAAAGAAGAAACCAAAGGATCCTATCACAGGAAAGAATGAGTAGACAGAGAGTATGAGAAGCTGAAGATTTCCTAACTTCTGAGAAAAAAACGGCCTAGCTGGGCATGGTGGCTCATGCCTGTAATCCCAGCACTTTTGGAAGCCAAGGCAGGTGGAACACTTGAGGTCAAGAGTTTGTGACCAGCCTGACCAATGTGGTGAAATCCCATCTCTACTAATAATACAAAAAGTTAGCCAAGCATGGTGGCACACACCTGTAGTACCAGCTACTTGGAAGGCTGAGGCAGGAGAATCACTTAAACTCGGCAGGCTGAGGTTGCAGTGAGCCGATATCGCACCACTGTACTACAGCCTGGGTGGCAGTGAAACTATGCCTCAGAAAGATATATATATATACATATATATATATATAATATATATATATAC
>NW_016107578.1:1319979-1322279 GCF_001604975.1 Cebus imitator | reverse complement strand
TATATATATAATATATATATACGTATATATATAATATATATATAATAAATATATATATATAAAATAAATAAATATATATATAATATATATATATATATATATATATAGCCTCCACATTGTGAAATAAAGTGCATCTTAAAGAGTTTCCTCATTATACTTATACACATACTGAACTTACTGACCAGGGCAGTGCTTCGTGAACACTCACCGTGGAAATCACCTCTCTGCACTGTCCTAGACTCTTCTTGTTCCAACCAAGAGATCAGACTGGGTTTCAAGAGCTGACATCCTGTGCACAGAGAAAGATATATCACAAGAGACTCAGGCAAGAGATGATAAATCTTTCTATAACTCATAACTATAGTTCCAATGGAAGCAGTGACATTATTTTAAAAGGGCTAAAAATGCAAATATCATCTGTCCATGCCCCCAAAAGATTGGTTATCTCTGATCCCTGAAGCCCAAATCCAGGCTGATGTACATACTTGGAAAGCACTAAGACTTTTATCCAAATAGGAAATTAGGTGAAACAGAGATCTTCATTCTCATTGGAAACAACTATACCTCTCACTCTTCAACATTACAGCACATCGGATTCATGAGGAGAGCTTGTTAAAACATAGATGACAGGGCCGTGGTGCAGTTTCTGACTGAGTATGTCAAAGGTGGAGACAGAACGTACATTTCGAACAGTGCTGGTGATGCTCTTGATCTCATACCACATTTTGAGAACCACCAAGCAGATGAAAGCCCATTAGGACAGGGACTATGTCTGTTATTTCCCACTGTGCTCAGAGTTGCTATCTCTGATCTGCAACACAGTAAGTGCATAACATAATCTGTCCCACAGCAGGCTACAAGGGATGAGACCAGTCTTACCTACTGTGGCCAAATTCTTGTAGTTCTCTAGCATTACATCTCTGTAGAGGTTTCTCTGAGTTGGGTCCAGTAACATCCATTCTTCTGGGGTGAAGTCCACAGCCAGATCATCAAAGGTCACTGAATCCTTAAAGCAACACACACATGCCGGCTTGAGCCGCCTAACATGTCTACCAGTGTTCAATGCAAAATGCAACACCAACAGAGTCGGAGGGCTCACACTGCCCACCCCAGAGTTCACTGGACCCAGGAAGTCTTCTCTACCCACACCCACCCACTGCCGATCCCCTCCAGTGACATGGCTTTAATGGCACTTCTTACACATGATCTTATCTAACACAAACAGACTGGGAGGTCATCTTATTTCCCTCTATTGCATCACACTTTTGAGCAGATGCTAGATAAACGCTGATGAATGGATAAATTCTCTGAGCAAAGGATACTTCCATGTCCCTTACTATGTGTCAGAACACTCAACAAAATAAAAAATATGCAGTTGGGATCATGAGAGAAGACCAATTAATAAGCCTTGAAATACTGGGATGACATTCACGGTAAACCCTCACCAACATGACAGGCTCCACTCCTTCAGGGAATTCAACTAGGGACCCAGTCCTTGAAGGAGACTTTATTTGCTGTAAGAAGCTCTGGAGATCATTCTGTGTAGAAGGAAATGTGTCTACCTGGTGATGCAAGTATTGTATTTTGGAGAAGGATACACTTCCTGCGTACCTGATAACAATTTGTCAGACAATCAGCCACCATCCTTTCTACTTCTGTCTTTTCTTGAAGGCAGACTGGGTCTCTGTAAAGACCTCATAGGAAAGAAAGAAGGCATGAGAACCCAGGGCTGACCATAATTCCCACATTCACACACCTAGAAGTCATTCCATCCTACTTTGAAATTCCCATATACTCCTGCACACTCAAGAAAACACACATACACACTACTGCTATAAATTCCAGGGCAGTCTTACCTCACCTAAATGCAAAAAAAAAAAAAAAAGGATGGTCAGCCATGCTGCCCACTGGGAAAAGGGTAACAGTCTTATTTTACAGATAAGGAAACTGAGCCGTGAAAATACATAGCACCTCTTCCCAAAGCACACACAGCAGGGGGCTGATTAAGAATAAAGCCTTCCAGCTGGGCACAGTGCCTAATGCCTGTAATCCTAGTGGTTTGGGAGGTTGAGATGCGTAGATCACTTGAAGTTAGCAGTTCGAGATCAGCCCAGCCAACATGGTGAAACCCCATCTCTACTAAAAATACAAAAAATTAGCCGGATATGGTGGCACACGCCTGTAATCTCAGCTACTTGGGAGGCTGAGGCAGGAGAATCGCTTGAACCCTAGAGGCAGAGGTTGCAGGGAGCTGAGATCGCATCCAGCCGGAGCAACAGAGCAAGACTCTGTCTCAAAAA
>NW_016107578.1:1313812-1318674 GCF_001604975.1 Cebus imitator | reverse complement strand
AAAAAATTAGCCAGGCGTGGTGGCACGCAGCTGTAGTCCCAGCTACTCAGGAGGCTGAGAATTGCTTGAACCCAGGAGGCGGAGGTTGCAGTGAGCCGAGATCACGCCACTGCACTCCAGCCTGGCAACAGAGTGAGGTTCTATATCAAGAAAAAATAAGATAAAATACATCAAACACAGAACAACAGCACAAAGGCTAATTGACAGAATGGTATCTGAATGATGAAAATCACTGAAAACTGAACAATTCCTTATCCATGAAGCAGATATACCCCCACAAGGACACCAAAGCCTCTACTCTATGAATGAAAAGGCTGAAACCCTGAAGTCACACTGGGTTACAGAAACCCCATGTCTAGACTCCTGGTTTAGATTGTACCTACTACCATGGGTCTCAAACTGGGGATCCTTGGGCTGAAGAGGGCCACAAATGTGTTTCATTTGGTGAAATCTAAACCAATTATGTTACTTTGAACTTGAAATATAATTAATATACAAGTAAAAGTGCAGATGTTAAGTATTTGGTGGATGAATTTGACAACTACATACACTTGCATAATCAAAAGCCTAAAGAAGGGTTTCCTCTCCCCCAAAAACCTTCTTGCCCCTTCCAGTTTATTTTTTCCCTCTCAACGCCAGATAAGCACTCTGTGATTCCCTTCATTTACTAGACACTATACTGGACAGGTAAACTAGGCAGTGTGCTCATCTCTCGCAAATGTATATCCTAACCTCATCTTTCTCTACTATTTAAATAACATGAGATAAAAATTCTAAATCTCAGGCTGGGTGTGGTGGCTCACGCCTGTAATCCCAGCACTTTGGGAGGCTGAGGCAGGTGGATCACAAGGTCAGGAGATCGAGACCATCCTGGATAACATGGTGAAACCCTGTTGTAGGGTCCAGGCCTACCAGAGTCATGGGGTGTCCCCTATTGCTGTGCTGAGGTGCTGGATCCGAGAAAGAAGAAGACAAGACACCAAAGGACTGGAAAAGAGCAGCTGGGCTCAGGGCGCCACACCACCTATAAGCAGAGACAGGCGAGGCCCCGAGTGTCTGGGCGTGACTGTATTTATTAGGTACAAGACAGCGGGGAGGGTCTTGAGTGAGGTCATCTTAAGGACAGCAATAGGGTCAAGACAATCACATGTGTGATAAGCAAAGGGTCCACCTCCATTAGGTCACTGAGGCAAGGAGATGGGCAGTGCACAGTAAGACGGGTGCAGTAAGCAACATTTCTTATCTAAGGGCAGGCAACTTCTAAGAGTTTCTATAGGAGAATGCTCTGAGTCAGCACTAGCAATAGAGCTGACAGGTTATACAGCCACCTGCTGGCAGCTTCCAGTGATTTCTATAGGAGGATGCTTTGAGTCAGTACAGGAGTAACAGAGCTGTCCGCGTATACAGCCACCTAGGCACGATTATACCAGAGGGGTTTTAAGCCCTTGGATGCTCGCGGGCTTGCCGACCTGAGGCCAGCTTTCCACAAGAACTGGACGCAAGGTACTGCAACTCCTTTGTAGGAGGAGTGACTCTTGCTCCAAGCCTGCTGTACAGCGGGTAACTTTACGATACTCAACGCTGCCACCTGGGCCAGCCTGCCATGTAGTGCATGTCCTTTCAGGCAGGGGCACTACTGCTTGGGCCATAGATTCTTCTCCTGGTCTGTTTTTCCCTTAATTCATGCTCTGCGCTGTGTATGCTCTAGACATTCCTCCTACTATAAACAAGATATGATTATCTATGTATAGCTGTTTTTTCCCTTATTTCATGCTCTGTACCGTGTCTGCTCTAGACATTCCTCCGACTATAAATTAAGATATAATTCTATGTGTGTGTGTGTATATATATATATATATATACACACACACAGAGAAATAATTGAGTCATAACATATTCTTCCAGCACTAATTGTTTTGCCTATAAACTAATATAAGATTATATATAAAGGATTATATAAAAGGAAATAACTGAATAGCAACAATATAGACTAAGATATTCTTCAGGCACTAATTGTGCCGGGGGTCCGCTTAGCTCTCCTTCCTCAGTGCCCAGAAGGGGGATTACCCACACCCCATCTCTACTAAAAATACAAAAAATTAGCTGGGTGTAGTGGCACGTGCCTGTAGTCCCAGCTACTCGGGAGGCTGAGGCAGGAGAATCACTTGAACCTGGAAGTTAGTGGATGCAGTGAGCCAAGATCGTGCCACTGCAGCACTCCAGCCTGGCGACAGAGCAAGACTCCATTTCAAAAAAAAAAAAAAAAAAAATTCTAAATCTCCCACTGCAGCTGTAGACTTGTCTATTTCCTCTTGCGTATCTGTAATAGATACTCCTTTATACATCTTGTAACAACATTACTGGGTAGATACACACATTGAACTTTCATATTTTTGAAGCAACAAAACCTTTTATCATAAGGAATTCTGCGTGTCTCTAGGAATGTTCTTGGATGGTGCTGTGTGACACTGGGACCTGCTTTTCTTTGTGGAGTCTCTGCATCTCATGGGCGGCCTTAGGTAGCTTTGGGTGCCAGTGTTCCCCTTTACCTGCCATGGAGCCTGAAGGCACCCAGTGATGGCTGGACAGACAACTGAGATCCTTCTCAACACTGTTAAAGTACACCCAGATTACAGCTCCGTCACAGTTCATAACACAATATCCAACTGAGTTTTGAAATGTATTGAACTACTCAAAGAATGCAAGGGTGAGAGGAATACTGTCTCCTTCTACGTGCTTACTCACCACCCGTGGCCTGTCTGCATACCAAAGACTGGTTTCCCCGGCCGCCTGATGTGGATACTTAGTGCTCTCGCTTGTACCCTTACTGGCACCCCAACTTCCTCTGCTCATGAGCCCAATAGCCAGGGTTGCCTGCATTCCAGAGGGCTGCTTCCAGCTCTCCCAGAGTCCGATGACTAGCTCTAGTACCATCCAAAAGTACAGAGCAGAAGCACTACAGCCCCGCTAAAGGCTGACCCTGAAAGGCAGTACTAAAGGAAAATCTTCCCAGTGGCAAAACTGAAGGCAGTATATTGGCCTATTTCTGGGTCTGGAGTGAGAGTTGACAAGATGAATGCATACACACAGATTCATCAAAAGTTGCCTATGGCTTGGCTGGATGGTCAAAAATGTGGGAAGAACCAGAGTGGTAACAAGGAAACCTGGGAAAAGGTATATGGGTAGACCTCAATGAAAGGATTGTGTCCCATGTGAACGCCTACCAAAGGTGATCCACTAGGAATAAGGTGGACAAAATCACGCACTCTAAAGATACCTGTCACTTTTCCTAGCTACTTCAGTGCTTGCTCAGTGGGCCCATTAAAAAATGTTCATGACAGCAGGGTAAAGGGTATGCATGGGCTCAGCAATAAGAACTTCCCTTTACCAAGGCTGACCCAGCTAACTTTACTGCTGGGCCTAATCTCCTGAAAGCAGAAATCAACACTGAGCATCCAATATGGCACCACTCCTTAGAGGAGACCAGCCAGCCATGCTGTAATGGGTCCTCTTCTATCACAAAATTGTCAAAGACATCCTCACCAGAAAACACTCACGTTTTGGTATGGGTCTGCTAGTTAGGCTTCGGCTGGCACCACCATCCAAGGATTAACAACATGCTTTATCAGTAGTCATGGCCTCCACACAATATAGTTTCTAAACAAGAAAGGCATTTCACTGCAGAGGAAGTGCAACAATGGAAGCATGTCCTTGCAATCGACTGGTCCCATCACACACCACATTGCTCAGAAGCAGCGGATCTACACGAAAAGTGGAATTGCATACTGAAAACTCAGTTATAGGGCCAAATGGGAGACAACTCTCAGAAAAGAATTCTGTCTCATAGATCAAGGTATACGCTTTGAGTCAGAAAGCTTTCCATGGTACTGTCTCCCCACAGCCAGAATATATGGGTCCAAGAATTGCCGGGTGGGCTGAGCGTGATGGCTCATGCCTGTAATCCCAACACTTGGGAGGCCAAGGTGGGAGGATAATTTCAGGTCAGGAGTTCGTGACCAGCCTGGCCAACATGGTGAAACCCCATCTCTACTAAAACACAAAAAATCAGCTGGGTGTGGTGACACATGCCTATAATCCCAGCTACTTGGGAGGCTGAGGCAGGAAAATGGCTTGAACTGGGAAGGAAGAGGTAGCAGCAAGCTGAAATCGTGCCACTGCACTCCAGTCTGGGCAACAGAGCAAGACTCTGTCTCAAAATAAAACAAAATAAAATACAAAATAAAACAAAAAAAGAATTGATGGATGAAGGTGAAGTTAGCTCCACCGACAAAAGTTTGCTTCCATTCCCAAAAACTTAGAGCCCTGCTGGTCCAGAGATCTTCTTAGTCCCTAATGGAAAATGCTTCCCCCACGGGGCACAGTTACGGTTCTAACACATTGGAACAGGAGATTGCCGCTTAGCCATTTTGGGCTTCATGTACCACTAAACCAAGAGGCAAAAAAAAAAAAAAAAAAAAAAAAAAAAAAAAAAAAAAAAAAGAACAAAAGAAAAAGAAATGTTACTCTCTGGGTGGAGTGGCTAATCTCAATTATCAAAGGAAAGCTGTGCAGTACTGCTAGACAGTTGAGGCAAGGAGGATGAAGTGACGAAGGCAGAACCTCCAAGTACTTCTATACTACATAGAAAAGGTTAACGGGAAACCACAACTGGACAAAGGCAGGACAACAGAGGGCTTGGACTCCGGGCGAATGAAGATTTGGAACATTCCTCCCTGGTATAAAACCCAGAGCAATTGGGCCGGGCGCGGTGGCTCAAGCCTGTAATCCCAGCACTTTGGGAGGCCGAGGCGGGTGGATCACGAGGTCAAGAGATCGAGACCATCCTGGTCAACATGGTGAAA
>NW_016107578.1:1310353-1312599 GCF_001604975.1 Cebus imitator | reverse complement strand
GCTCACTGCAACCTCCACCTCCTGGGTTCAAGCAATTCTCCTGCCTCAGCCTCCCAAGTAGCTGAGACTACAGGCGTGCGCCACCATGCCCAGCTAATTTTTTTGTATTTTTAGTAGAGACAGGGTTTCACTACTGTCTTGACCAGGATGGTCTCGATCTCTTGACTTCGTGAAGCTGTTTCTTATGTAGCCTGCTTGCTCCTCACCTCACTGGCCCTAAACCCAACACATCCCACAGCGGCTTACTACAATAAAACTTAATGACCAACACCAGAGTCATATAAATAAGACCTTCCCTTTGTGCAGCCAATTCACAACCCCCAAAGGAAGGCCTGAGGGATAACGTCCACGGACCTTAACAAAGACATGGCCCCACAGGTCCTCTCTCATTCCTAGCCCACAGGTTGAGTGCCCGGCTGTCTCTGGACTTCATCAGCCCTCGAGAGCAGCCTCCTATCTTGGAGATCTGTGAGCAGGAGGATGCTTCCGACATTTCATGTGTTTCTCTGTATCTTGCCTGCCCAACACACTGGAATGCAACTCTCCTCCCCGAACTGGCAGGGCTAAAATTTGCAGCCACTCTCCAGAGAGAGAGAGAGAGAGACCCCCTAGACCAAAACAGAGGAAAATATACTCGGTGGCAGTGAACAGGGTGTGTGCTCACTACCCGAGGGACACAACACAAGGCCTTCAGATTGCTCTTGGCCTGCCTACTACCTGGCCTGCCCGCACGGCTGATGCCACATGGGAGGGCTCCATGGCCTGCTGGGGTGCCTCTCTGCTGCTGTGCACTGCTGCCTGTTGTCTTTGTGGAGCGCTGCCAAAACTCCCCTCCCTAAACTGGGTGGGTCCTCCATAGTCCTAGCGCTCCCTGGGACTTACCAACTGCTAGCCTTAAGAGGGCAGGAGGGGCATTACACTATCCAAGGCTGCTGTCACTTCCCCAATAGGAACTGTTGGGCTGGAGGAAAGCAACTGTATTCCCAAGGCCTCACTCTGGCACGATGGGCTTGCTACTGAGAGGCAGAAGTGGGTCAGGCAGACACTGGAGGGTTAGCAGAGTGAAAGAGGAAGACTGGCATGCTGGCTGCCCGCTGAGTGGAGAGGCGGTATCCAGGGAGGCCTGCGGACTTCCCAACATGACAACAGGAGTGGCTCCTTCACTGGGGAGATGATGGTACCTCGCTGACAAGGCTGCCACCAGGGTCTGCTATCCCCATGAGGCTGCCTTCCCTTGCATCTGTTGCTCTACGCCCCTACCCTGACAAGGTCAACTGGACACCCTAGACAGAGAGGCAGCTGCCTACAAACTGGGCAGACAGGAAGCACAAATGGAGGCCAGAGATCAAAACAGGGGCCACTCACGACCACCAGGAACTTGTCAGGTAAACATCCAAAGACAAAGGAAAAAATAGTTTAGCCACCTGGAGATACAAGCCATTCTAAAGAATTTACTTAAAAGAAAAAAGGAGAGGGAAAAAGACTGATTATCTTGAGGTCTGGACTTCCCAGTCCTCTACTGCCTGGAAGCACCGGGCCCCTTACCCCTCCTTTTCCTCTTATCAACCAGAGACAGAAACTAAGAACCCTTCAGACAGTTAAAAGCCTGAGACTCCCCCCGCAAAAAGGGAAAAAAGGCTTGGGCTTTAGGAGGTTACAAGTTCAAGAAAAAAAAAACGAGGAATTTTTTGAACTATAAGTCCTAAGCAAATGCCAGGTCTAACAAACATAATCCTGCCTGCCCTGGATTACTTGATTTAAACCAGACCGTGAGACATGGGGAAAAAATAAAAGGTAATTAGATTTTAACTAACACTTGCTAAAATGTACCAATTAACACAACTGCATAGGCCTACTCAATCTGGGGCTCAAATTACACTTATACCTGGGGATCCTAGTACATTTAAACATTGTGCTCCCTAAAATCTTAAAAGAGTAACTAAATACAGGAGGGAGAAAAAAGGTACGGCCAGGCAAGGTAGCTCACCCCTATAATCCCAACACTTTGGGAGGCCGAGGCGGGTGGATCACGGGGTCACGAGTTCAAGATATGCCTGGCCAAGATGGTGAAACCCCGTCTCTACTAAAAATACAAAAATTAGCTGGGCGTGGTGGTGGGTGTCTGTAATCCCAGCTACTCGGGAGGCTGAGGCAGAGAACTGTTTGAACCGGGAGGTAGAGCCTCCCGGTGGCAGTGAGCCAAGATCACACCACTGCACTCCATCCTGGGCGACAACATGAGACTG
>NW_016107578.1:1305360-1309508 GCF_001604975.1 Cebus imitator | reverse complement strand
TCCTTAGATGGAGTCTTGCTCTGTCACCCAGGCTGGAGTGCAATGGTGTGATCTCGGCTCACTGCAACCTCTGCCTCCCAGGGTTCAAGCAATTCTCCTGCCTCAGCCTCTAGAGTAGCTGAGATTACAGGTGCACGCCACCATGCCCAGCTAATTTTTCTTTTCTTTTCTTTTTTTTTTAGTAAAGACAGGGTTTCACCACATTGGCCAGGCTGGTCTCGAACTCCTGACCTCAAGTGATCTGTCCCCTTCAGCCTCTCAAAGTGCTGGGATTACAGATGTGAGCCACTGCACCCAGCCTGGCCAACATGTCCTGTTCAGCACCTATTTCAACAGCCTCTCAGCTGCAGCTTGCCTCTCCCTCTAATGGGATACAACACACCTCTTCCACGCAACCCAACAGATCTGTCATCATGTAAGATCTTTGCAAACGAGATCTTAACGACATCCACCTTCTCCAGGAACATGGGCAGGCACTACATTGATAACAGCCCTCTCCAAGGAAACTCTTGACACGCTCATTAAGGGAAAATAATTCCAATCTTTTAGTAATTTTGGGGATCTGGTGGCAATATTTCTGATTTACAAGTTACACTTAATAAATTAAAATCAACAAGTGCTCCTATTAATGCCTAGAATTAAAAAAGAAAACAGGAAAAAACCTCCTAAAACAACCTTCATGATAGAGAAACTGACAACTTTTTAAATGTCTGCTGGAGTATCTGGACCACTTACAATTGTCATTAACTGCCCCAGGGCCTCTAGTGAGAGACACTGCCCCCACTGACTTCCTGTTATTCCCCAGTAAAACAAGTGACTGGCCATCTATTGGGCTCCCCTGGAAACAGAGGATCTCATGGACCTGAGCCTGTGATCCTCCTACCCAGCTTCTCACTGTGCTTTTGGGCCATGGAAACAACACCCCACAAACTCTGCATGGCCACTGAGGCCTCCTTAAGCCAGAATGAAGCCAGTCTCAGGCCTTTGGGTTTAATCCACCTGCAGGAGGCTGTGGCTTTCCCTATCCTCAGTCAGCTGCCTGATGCCAGGGTGCTGAAGGAGATCACCCCTCTCTTCCCCAGGTCCCCTGACTATCTAAAAAGCCCTTGGGATTAACTAAGTGAACAGTAATGGGAGTTCACAGGCTATGCAAAGGCCACTGCTGGCCATCATAAGTGATGGTGCTCAGCAGAATGCTGTTCCCTTCCATCCCTTAGCCAGGATGTCCCTAATAAAGGGCAGGATCCAAGAAACAACGTGCCTGGCGAAACTTTGGGCAGCTGTCTTAGCAATGGATACCCAGGTCAACAAACAGTCCCATCTTCTTCACAGTTACGATAAACTGTTGGGTCATTGCCTAAAAACTGTCCCTTTCAAGATAAGAAAACAAAACAGAACAAAAAAACCTGGGAATCTCTTGTCTGAAAAATACCCAAAATATAAAGCAGAATCCCATCTCTCTCCATATACTAAAGGCCACAATACAAGGCCTTGCCAGGACACTACTTATCCTCTTCAGAATTACGGACATTATTTGTAACCAAGATGTATGTTTCACTTCTTTTCTGTCAGTTTAATTTTTTTTTAAAGAGGCAGGGTCTTGCTATGTTGTCCAGGCTGGTCTCAAACTCCTGGGCTCAAGCTATCCTTCCACTTTGGCATCCCAAACTGCTGGGATTACAGGGGTGAGCCACTGTGCCCAGCCCATGTTTCCCCTCTTAAAATGCACAATGCTAGCCCCTTGAAAAATGTATTCAATAGAACTTTCATTTCCCTAATAGGTCTCAGATAACTGGTTTCACTGAAAAACAGAAAAATGTCCTCAAATAACTACTTTTCAATTTCCAAACCATCAGATAAGCTCCTGAAATTCTCTGTCATGCTCTAGGGCTTAACTTATTTCCACTCTTGGCCCCATCCCATAAGGGTTGAAGGCCAAATTGAGGGTGCATAGTCTCCTGGGACTTATTAATCTTAGATTGTCCCAGAGGCCCGGCAGCTGCTCATGTGATAAGGAACCCATATGAACCTAAACTTCTGCCAAAAGAAACAAAGGCACACTGTCAGGTACAACTACATATCATTCTGTTAACTGTTCATCTTACTGGTACTGGTTTGGGTGCTTTGTTGGTGTACAGCCTAGAGGGTCACATCTACATCAGTGCGTATCCACTTAAAAAGGATACCCCAGTGACACCCTAGATGACTTTGTCCTAGCCCAAAATATCACCACTGGAAACGACATTGCCTTGAGCAACACAGCCCCAAACCACAACTCTCATGTTGGAGATGACTTCACCATTGCACTCAAACCTCCACACAGCGATGCCCATGGACTGCCTCTTCTAAAGTACAAATGAACACAGAACATTTTTTTTCTTCCTGAACTGTCTGCTTAGCCCAAGATCCTGGTAGAGTCCTTGCTTTCTGCTCATAGGTGCGCACCCACACACCCATACCTGAAGGAAAATCTGGTAGGAGTTACTATCATTAATGGAGATTACTGTTTTCCCCAAGAGGCACCTGCCTCTAGGCAGTCAACTCCTTAACCTGACAGAGGGGACCACCTATTCCCTGACACCTCCTACTACCCCTCCCACTTTCTGTCTCGACCTCCAGTCTTGCCTATCCAACCACAACCACTCCTGCCCCTTGGTTACACAAATACCACCAACCTTTATGTATACTTTCCTAAATCATCAGCTCATATGCTCCAACATAACAGCCCAACACTCTTTTTCTTTTTTTGAGATGGAGTCTCACTCTGTCACGAGGCTATAGTTTAGTGGCATTATCTCAGCTCACTGCAATCTCTGCCTCCTGGTCTCAAGCGATTCTCGTGCCTTGGCCTCCCGAGTAGCTGGGATTACAGGCAGGTGCCACCACACCCTGCTAATTGTCGTATTTTTAGCAGAGACAAGGTTTAACAATGTTGGCCAGGATGGTCTCGATCCCCTGACCTCATGATCGGCCTCCCAAGGTGCTGGGATTACAGGTGTGAGCCACTGCGCCAGGCCCCTACATCCATTTTTAGGCCTGGCATAAGTTATTTGGAACCCAGTGAGATCCCATCACCTTTGGCTTACTTAAAACTTCCCCTACCTGTGTGGTGTTTGTGACATATCCTACTTGTTCCTCACCTTACTGACTGACCCCAAGCCCAACACACCTCACAGCTGCTGACGATAATGAAACCTACTGGCCAACACCAGTCATGTACATCAGTTCTCCCCACTGCTCAGGTCTAGCCAGTCCACAACCACGCTGGGAAAGCCCGAGGGATGAGGCCCATGGACCTTAACAAAGGCACAGTCCCTGCTGGGCACAGTGGCTCATGCCTGTAATCCCAGCACTTTGGGAGGCCCATGCCTGTAATCCCAGCACTTTGGGAGGCCAAGGTGGGTGGATTGCCTGAGGTCAGAAGTTCGAGACCAGCCTGGCCAACACAGTGAAACCCCATCTCTAAGAAAAATACAAAAAATTAGCCAGGCATGGTGGCACATGCCTGTAATCCCAGCTACTTAGGAGGCTGAGGCAGGAGAATCGCTTGAACCTGGGAAGCGGAGGTTGCAGTGGGCCGAGATGGCGCCATTGCACTGCAGCCTGGGCAACAAGAGTGAGACTCTGTCTCCAAAACAAAAAATAAAAAACAGAGGCATAGTCCCACAGGTCCTCTCTGTCTCATTCCCCACCCACTGGTTAACACCTGGCTGTCTCCTGACTTCCCGTCAGGACCTCAAGGGCAACTCTCTTCTCACAGATCTGTGAGTAATAAAATGCTTCTGCTACTTGCTGTGTGCTGCCTTCTCTGTATCTAACCTGCCCAACACACCAGAACATCTCTCCTCTTGGTCGGGACAGGGCTAGAATTTATAGCCGCTCTCCAGTGACAGAGACCACAGGATCGAATTAGAGTAACATACAAAAAGGGGACATGGAATAGACACTGAACAAGGGAGGGTCACTTGCCAGATACAACTGTGGCATGGCGGTCAGCAGTGTGGGTGTGAGGGCAGTGGAGGGTGCTCTGTCCATGCCATGTGCCCAGAACACAGTCTTAAGATACCACAAAACCCTGGCCCAGTCACCACCACTCTGTGGCTTTTCTGCTTTTTTTTTTTTTTTTGAGACGGAGTTTCACTCATGTT
>NW_016107578.1:1302201-1304433 GCF_001604975.1 Cebus imitator | reverse complement strand
TTTTAAACAGGATCTCACTCTGGTTGTCCAGGCTGGAGTGCAGTAGCGCAATCTTGGCTCACTGCAGCCTCCACCTCCCTGGTTCAAGCGAGTCTCCTGCCTCAGTCTCTGAAGCATCTGGAATTACAGGTACCTGCCACCATGCCCAGCTAATTTTTGTATTTTTTTATTAGAGACGGGGTTTCACCATGTTGGCCAAGCTGGTCTTGGAACTCCCGACCTCAAGTGATCCATCCACCTTGGTCTCCCAAAGTGTTGGGATTACAGGTGTGAGCCACTGCACCTGGGCTACTTTTATCTTAATACACATGTTGCACACATGACTGTTGTTGTAGGGCAGTAAGTGTGTGCCAACAGTTGTTGAAATTGGTTTTCAATATACTCTCCAAAAAGCAGCATATGCACATCCTCAGACACTTTATATCAGAGCCCTCAACTATGATTTCACTATGTGCAGCTAGCTCACTGGAACCCCTAAGTGGCAGAGAAAATGTATACAATTTAAGTCTTCGCTTAAAGTCATCAACGGGTTCTTGGAAACTGAGACTTTAAGAGAAATGACATACAACGAAGCCAATTTTTTCACACACTAATTGATATAAGAGAGTTAAGTTCCTACAACGTATTTCTGGTCACAAAAACATCACGAAACTTCTAAATAAAGACCCCAAACACTTCTAATATTAAATACTGAAAAAAAAGTGAGCTACATATACATTTAAGAAAGACTAATAAACATAGGATATTGCTGCGCGCCGTGGCTCACACCTGTAATCTCAGCACTTTGGGAGGCCAAGGCGAGAGGATCACCTGAGGTCAGGAGTTCAAGACCAGCCCGACCAACACAGAGGAAACCGTGCCTCTACTAAAATACAAAATTAAGTGGATATCATTGCGGGCTCCTGTACTCCTAGCTACTTGGGAGGCTGAGGCAGGAGAATCACTTGAACCTCGGAGGCAGAGGTTGCAGTGAGCCAAAATCGTGCCATTGCACTCCAGCCTGGGCAGCAAGAGAGAAACTCCATCTCAAACAAACAAAAAAAAAAAGAATATTTATCCAATTTTTCGTGAATCAGTGTGTGATGGCAGTTAACAGTGATGGGTTAAATCAAGGAATGCTTCCAAAGCAAAACCTGTAAGGATCACCTCCTACCACCAAGAAGCTCAAAAAACAAACAGTAACAAATGGGGCAAGCTTGCTAAGTGGTATCATTTATTGTTGTACATTTGTATCATTATCAAATGTTTTATGAATTTTTAGTTTACAATATTTTGTATTGATTATTCATTCTCCAATCCGCTTATTCCAGTTGCAGGATGAAAATGGCCAGAGCTCATACTAACAGTCAGGGCACAAGGTGGGAGTCAACCCTGAAAAGGATGCCATTCCAGGGTAGGCGGCACTCTCTCAAACTCCTTCACACATACACACATTCGTAGTGGGACAATTTAGACATGCCGATTAAGCTAACGTGCATCACTGGGATGTGGGAGGAAACCAGAGTACCCAGAGAAAACCCAAGCAGACATGGGAAGAACGTGCAGAAGCTACAGAGTGGCCCTACTGGAAATCGATTTTTTTCCCTCATTGACATTATAATTAACAGACATTATTCTAAGGTCTGTTGTATTTCCAGGCCATATGGCCCCTTCACAGTTTTTTGGCAGCCCACATTGGCAGGTGAGTTTTCTGCTCATTTACTTATACGGAGTGTATCAACCCAACCCCCAGATAGGTAAGTGTCTATAAGGAGTCACACAGAGTGCTTAGTCTGGATATTCCTTCTGGGAAGCAAAGGACTAATTTAGGTAGAAGGAGCCCAAAAGTGAACAGAAAGAAAAAAAAAAAAAAAATTTTTCTCTTATATTCCTACCTTATTTTTAATCGTATTCGTAAAAAAAAAAAAAAAAAAAAAAAAAAAAAAACACTGAAAGAGGTTTTGTCTCTCTGTTTATTAATATACACATTTCCTAAGACTGATAATTAACATCAGTTAATTTTCATGGAGAGCTTATTTTTCAATGCTCTGCCACTGATACTCATTAATCCCTTATGCTTCTCCTGTTTTCCCTTGATTTACATCATTTGTCAGATATCACTTACTTTGGCCAGGCACAGTGGCTCACAACCACAATCCCAGCACTTTGGGAGGCTGAGGTAGGCAGATCACTTAAGGTCAGAAGTCTGAGACCAGCCTGGCCAACATGGTGAAACCATCGCTACAAAAAAAA
>NW_016107578.1:1281379-1301216 GCF_001604975.1 Cebus imitator | reverse complement strand
CCATGTTGACCAGGATGGTCTCGATCTCTTGACCTCGTGATCCACCCGCCTCGGCCTCCCAAAGTGCTGGGATTACAGGCTTGAGCCACCGCGCCCGGCCATAACTTTCTTAAAGCACGAGTGACTCAGCAAAAAAAGACAACATAACGAATAAACAGCGACTAATAGTTGTAAAGAGACTAAAAAGTCGCAAAGAGACTAAAAGACATGAACAACTGCAATATATAATACTTGGCTACATATTCACTGGGCGCGGTGGCTCACACCTGTAATCCCAGCACTTTGGGAGGCCAAGGTGGGCGGATCATGAGGTCAGGAGTTCCAGACCAGTCTGGCCAACACGGTGAAACCCCGTCTCTACTAAAAATATACAAAAAAATTAGCCGGGCATGGTGGCGGGCGCCTGTAATCCCAACTACTTGGGAGGCTGAAGCAGGAAAATCGCTTGAACCCGAGAGGCGGAGGTTGCAGTGAGCCGAGTTCGCGCCAATGCACTCCAGACTGTGCAACAGGGCAAGACTCTGTCTCAAAAACAAAACAAAACAAAACACTTGGGTACATATTAAGACACCAAAACAATCAAAAGCATACATTGGTACAAAGTGGAGAAGTGTACCTTTTTACACAGGGTACATATTAACATTTTTAATTTTCTTGGTTCAAATCATAGCATTGCGGTTTTAAAAGGACATGTCTTTATCTACAGGACACGTATACCCAAGCATTTAAACCTTAACTGTCACGCCTGCAATGTTCAACTTACTTCAAAGCCTCCATTCTTTCTTCCTATACGCCCGTTTTGAAGCTCTGTGGGGAGGTACAGGCCTAGGAAGTTCAGATGAAAAGAATAGCTAAATATTCTTGCTTTTCTTCAGCAGAAAGACTTGCGGTTTAATAACGTTTATAATCACAGGGAAATAAGCACACCCCAGATATCTAAAAGTAGCTTTATGCTTCTACCTCAAGTAGAGTGTCAAAAATAAATACAGGATGCGCCAACACATTCTTAGATGAAACGTTTGTTTGCAAAAACAGGAGGAAGAAACCCCCGAAACCAACTTTCACCCCAGTGCTCACCAGCACGCGCCGAACTCGCCAGGTCCAGGAGATGGGGGGACTAAGGACCACAATCAACTCGAACGGCAAAAATTCGTTTCAGGGAAAAAAAAAAAAAAAAAAAAAAAAAAAGTCACAAAGATTGCTTTGGAGGAAGATGAAGCGGCAATCTCCGTGTTTGCAAAAACCGTGAGGAAGCGCCCTTATGACAGATCTCGAAAGCGCTCCTGGCCCAGGGCCGTTGCAGTGACAGGTCCAGTGGCATTTGGGACCTGGCGGCCCCGGCGGACCAAGCGGAGCAGGCAAGGCCTAAGGTGGCCCCTCGGCATCCTGGATCAAACTGCTGCTTTCACCACCACTTCCGCTGCTGATTCCTGAAGGTGATCCGGCCTCGCCACAGCTGTATTAAGTCCGAAGACCATCAGAAAGAAAACGGGTTTGGCAGCGCGGAGAAAGCGCCGGAAAAGACAACAGCGCTCCGCTGATGTCGTCACTTCCGCTTCCAGACCCAAACGCAGAAGAGCGCTCCGGGACGGCAACCTCCGCCAAGCTGAACATCCTCAGGCAGAGAAATTCTGGTTTACTGCCCCCTGGGTACGGAGAGGCCTTGGAGTCGGCTCAGCTTGGGGAATAGAGGCCAAAATGGTCGCACAGCACAAGGTTGAGGTTAGAACCAAGCCTGCGGACGGGGCCCATACCTAGGGTGGGGTCGGTGGTGCTGCAAGGTTAAAGGTGGGGGCTCCTCCACAGGATGCTCATAATGTTCACAAAAGCTTTTCTTCTCGCCTCCTCCGACGTTCCTAGCACCCTTTAAATGATTCTTCCGTTTATCAATCTGTAAGTCCATGATCTGGTCTATCTCCTCCATTCATTCGATGTAGTCTTTTTTTTTTTTGTTAAGACAGGGTCTCACCGTGTCATCCAGGCTGGCGATCACGGCTCACTGCAGCCTCAAACTCCTGGGCTCAAGCAATCCTCCCGCCTAGGCCTCCCCAAAGGCTGAGATTACAGGCGTACATCACAGCGCCTGGCCCAATTCAACTTTAGGCCTATATTTCCCCTTATTTCATTGATCTGGACGCCATTCTAAAGTCAAATAGTTGATTCCTTTGTGTTTTCAACTACTGATACTTTTTGTAAATGTTTTTTTCTTTGAATAATGTATTGTTTCTGATATCTTACCGCAAGTTCCAGGGCCTCCCATACTGCATTGTAAAATAGCTCTAATATCAGGCATTCACTTATGCAGGAGTGATTCTGGTTTCTCCAGAAATCATTTTTGCTGTGGTTCGTAGTGGGTGGCCTTTGTGGAGTTAATAAATTTTTCATCTAAAGAAGGAGCTTCTTCTTTAAGTTTCCTGTCTTGCATTAAGAAGTCTCCATAAACTCCATGTTACATACAGATTTCCTAATTTTCTTCTGCAGCATATTACTTTAAAAACATTGAAATCTTTCATGCTTATGCAATGTGTTTCAGCATGTAGCGTGGGAATAGTGGATGCAATATTTTTTTCCTCTGGAAAGATGGCCAATTATTGTAGTACCACATTTTGATAAACTGTCCTTGACTTACTGATTTGAAATTCCATGTTCATTAAACTATAAATTCCTATGTATACCTGTATCTGATTCTAGACTCTAAGTCAGTAATATGTTTACTTATGCCTATATCAAGATCATAATCTTTTCATTCCAGTGGTTTTATATCAACGTTTAATATTCCATGTTTTAAAAAAAATAGCTGTGTGTTTGTGTTTTTGAGACAGAGTCTTCCTCTGTCACCCAGGCAGGAATACAGTGGCACAATCTCTGCTTACTGCAACCTCCTCCTCTTGGGTTCAACCAATTCTCCTGTCTCAGCCTCCCAAGTAGCTGGGATTACAGGCACGCGCCACCATACCCAGATAATTTTTGTGCTGTTTTTTAGTAGAGTTGGGGTTTCGCCATGTTGGCCAGGCTGGTCTCAAACTCCTGACCTCAGGTGATCCACCCACCTTGGTCTCCCAAAGTGCTGGGATTACAGGTGTGAGCCACCACACCTGGTGGTAACTGTTTTTTGTATCTTACTACCCTAAATGCTTAATAGACATTAAACTTTTACGCTCCCAATGATGTAGTTTTTATCATGATTTTCCCTTTTGGTTTTTAGACCACCTTTATTGAGATATAATTCACATATAACACAGTTCACTCAAAGCTATATAGTTCAATATTTTTTAGTATATTCACAGTGTTGTTCAAACATAATTTTAGAACATTTTCATCACCCTAAAAGAAATCTTTGAATGGGAAAATCCATTTACCTTTTTTTTTTTTTTTTTTTTTTTGAGATGGGAGTCTCATTCTGTCACCAGGCTGGAGTGCAATGGCGTGATCTCACCTCACACCAAACCTCAGCAACACACAATTTACCCAAATCTCAGCAACACACAATTTACCCATGTTACAAATATGCACATGTATGCCCTGAACCTAAAAGTCAGAAAAAGTAATGTACTATGCTGAAAGCAAAAATTAAAAATAAAAATTAACAAAATAGAACACTATGGACTAAACTGTGTATACCCTCCTCCCCCTACAATGTTCATATCTTGCTGCCCCAACTCCTAAGGTGTTTATATTTGCATATGGGGGATTCTGGAGGTAGTTAGGGTTGGATGAAATCATGAGGATGAGGCTCTCATGATAGTATTAGTGCCTTATAAAGAAGAGACACAAGAGAGCTTGATGTATCTGTCAGCCAAAGAGGGGCAGCATAATGAGAGATAATGAGAAGGCAGTACTCTACAAGCCAAGATGCCCTCACCAAAAACCAACTATGCTGGCACCCTGAAAACTTTTACAACCTCCATAACACTGAGAAAATTAATTTCTGTTGCTTAAACCATCCTATGACAATTTGCTATGGCAGTACAACTTGACTACTACAGAACACAAACCAAAAATATACTACAATAATCAGACCTCCATTTTTTTTTTAGAGAAATTAACAACATTAAGTAAATTCTAGCAATATTAATGTTTTTCATAAAGGAGAAAAGATACACAGAAGTATCAGGAATGAAAAGTGGTATGCAAAAGGTATATAACAGCAAAAGCCACAAACACTTAAAATATCAAAATATTATGAACATTGAGTATAAATTTTAAAGTACAAAAAAGCCTATAAAAACAATTCTTGACAAAACAGACTTAAGAAATTAGGAAAGAAAACATAAATATTTTAAAAAGATAAAACTGGAAACCTTACTAGTGCCTTAAAAATATAAAAATAATTGAATTCAATTATTCAAAGTCCATGCTTTGAATTTATTCCAAAACACAAAAATAATATCCCATAAAAATGGCAACAAGTAATCCAGATTCAGCTGATTCTGCCAGTGAATTATGACTGGTAAAACAATACTTGTAATAAGAAAGTACTGTACAAGTTAAGGAAAGGAGAAAAACTCCAATCTTCATACAAAAAAACCGGCAATGATAGACTAAGAAAAGAATATTACATGCCAGTGTAAATTTTTTTTAAATCTTTACATTATAGGTATATGAAATATTCAGGCAAACAAAAAGTTAATCCGTTATACTAAAATTGCATTTTTCTGGAATTACAAGGATGATATAACCTTGGAATGTCAATCAGTTAACTTTCCGCATTTTTAAAAAACTCCTTTTATTACTTATACTTTTAAATATTAGGTATTTATCGAGGGCAGGTATTTAACAAGGGCAGGTACAGTCAGTCCTATGTACTTGAATGTTCTGAGTAAACAAGATCACAAAGAAGAATCAAGGGAAAGGTATTCAATAAATTCTTAGGCCATTCATGGGAAAGACTCCCTAACAATCAAAGTTAGAAAAAACTGAATTTTTAAAATGCTACAGCAACCAATACAGTGATTACTAAAGATGGAAAACATCTGCCATTAGGATTAGAAAGAAAAGTATGCTTCTTTTACTACTCGTAGTTTTTTTTTGTTTTTGTTTTTCTGAGACAGACTCTCGCTCTATCCCCTAGGCTGGAATGCAATGGCGCAACCTAGGCTTACTGCAATCTCTGCCTCCCAGGTTCCAGTTTTCCTGCCTCACCTTCCTGAGTAGCTAGGATTACAGGCATGTGCCACCACGCCCAGCTAATCTTTGTATATTTAATAGAAACAGTGTTTCACCATGTTGGCCAGGCTAGTCTCGAACTCCTGACCTTGTGATCTGTCCGCCTTGGCCTCCCAAAGTGCTGGGATTACAGCCGTGAGCAACTGCACCCAGCCAACTTCTAGTTATTGTTCTAGTCTTTTCTGTCTACACAAGACATAAATGACCGAAAAGAAGTGGAAAAATCAAACTGTCAGTTACAGATAATATGTATGCCTATGTGGAAAACGCCAAACAATACATAAAACCTAGAATCTTGGCCGGGCACAGTGGCTCACGGCTGTAATCCCAGCACTTTGGGAGGCCGAGGCAGGTGGATCATGAAGTCAAGAGATGGAGATCATCTGGCCAACATGGTGAAACGCCGTCTCTACTAAAAATACAAAAAACTTAGCCAGGAGTGGTGGCGGGTGCCTGTAGTCCCAGCTACTTGGGAGGCTGAGCCAGAAGAATTGCTTGAACCCAGGAGGCAGAGGTTGCAGTGAGCTGAGATCGTGCCACTGCACTCCATCCATGCACTCCAGCTTGGCAACAGAGCAAAGCTCCATCTCAAAAAAAAAAAAAAAAAAACTAGAATGTTAAAGAATGTTGAACAATACTTCTAGTAAAATATAGTATACAAAGATCAAGTGACTTTATTTATTTTTGAGGCAGAGTCTCACTCTGTCACCCAGGCCGGAATGCAGTGGCACAATCTCTGCTCACCGCAACCTCCGCCTCCCAGGTTCAAGCGATTCTGCTGCCTTAGCCTCCTGAGTAGGTGGGATTATAGGCACTCGCCACCATGTCCAGCTAATTTTGTATTTTTAGTAGAGATGGGGTTTCACCATGTTGGTCAGCTGGTCTCAAACTCCTGACCTCATGATCCACCCACCTCGGCCTCCGAAACTGATGAGATTACAGAAGTGAGCCACCATGCCCAGCTCAAGTGACTATATATTGACAATCAGAATCAGCTTCTGAAGCTAGGCAATGTCTAGGCTAGGGTATCATTTCTTAGTGATACATCACTACTAGTCCAAGCACCAGGATGAGGCCAACCTGCAGTATTGACCTCACCCATGACCCACAAGTGCTCATCCTCAGACAACTGTGAAAAAGTTTAGGGAGAACCTATAGGTCTTATTTGAGACAATCAGAATGGCATCTAAGGACAGTCTGTGAGGTGACAGAAGTGACACAAGGCAATTAAGACTAATCTGCATCTTTTGCGTCACTGGCAACAGTTAAAGGCAACAAAGATGGGCTAAATAATAACACTCATACCACAGGAGAACGACTCTAAAACCCGTTCCTCTCCATAAGAAAACATAACATGAAAATGCACAGACCTCCTCGATTCAGCGTTTCTTTTTTTTTTTTGTTAGACAAGGCCTCACTCTGTCACCCAGGTTGAAGTCCAATGGCGCGATCACAGCTCACTGCAGCCTTGACCTCCCTGGGCTCAGTGAGACTCCTACCTCAGCCTCCTGAGTAGGTAGGATTACAGGCACGTGCCCATCACACCAGCCTAATCTTTGTATTTTTTGTAGAGATGGGGTTTCACCATGTTTGCCCAGGCTGGTCTTGAACTCCTGAGCCCAAGTGATCTGCCCAACTTGGCCTCCCAAAGTGCTGGGATTACAGGCATAAGCCATGACACCCAGCCGATTCAGGATTGGCAAACTTACCTGAAGCTTTGGATTACCATTACACTGGTTGGATTAAGAACCACAGAATGAGTCACCAAGCAACAAGAGCCTTAATGGCTGTACGTGATATAACAGAAATATTTAAATTTGTACCACTCAGACTGGAATCTGGTTATGCAGCTTGTATGTGTGTGTATCCCAGGGCCACATTCAGGAAGTGCCAGTGATGGTATCAAGCACAGCAGAATATCATGACCATCCATGTTCACAGGAGTTCCTCTGTTTTCATAGCACATGGGCAAAATGAAAATCCACAAATGGGTTATACTGCCAATCACAGCAGTTAATTGAGTCAGGCATGTATGATTGCTGTGCCAAACGGTGGCATCAAAGACAACATTCGTGGTTCCCACCACCTCTCTGCACTGCCTGATAGTTACAGGAGTTCCCACCTCTCCAGGTGAAGGGTTATGGGTCTCCCTCCATGGCCATGAAATCACAGTATCTTAAGTTACTTCTGTTATTTCAACCTTTCTCCACTCAGACCCTTCTTCAACCCTGACCATTTATCTGAGATCAAGTGTGAAAACAGGAAAAGAGTATTTTTACATTGTAAAGCTGTATCATACCCTTTACCTTGGCCAGTGTGACCCACTATAGGTGGACCATGTCTAAGACCATGACAAACCAAAAAACAGAGTCTATACTGTTAGGACTGTCTGAATCCTGAAGACCCACTTTAGGTCAGTAGTAACCCAGAGGATGTAGCAACTAGACTAGAGTGGTGTGGAGAAAGACATACCATGCCAGGGATGAGCAGAGGGGTACGAGAAATAGTTCTATAGGCCGGGTGCAATGGCTCACACCTGTAATCCCAGCACTTTGGGAGGCCGAGGCAGGCAGGCCACCTGAGGTCGAGAGTTCAAGACCAGACTGACCAACACGGTACTGTATTTTTGTACTACAAATACAAAATTAGCCAGGCATGGTGGGGCATGCCTGTAATCATAGCTACTCAGGAGTCTGAGGCAGGAGAATCGCTTGAACTCAGAAGGCAGAGGTTGTAGTAAGCCAAGATCACACCATTGCACTCCAGCCTGGGCAACAAGAGCAAAACTTGTTCTCAAAAAAAAAAGATTTAAAATAAAAATTAGTTCTATAGAACCACCTAGAAAGCCATATCTCTGTCAGGTTTCAGTAAACAGAAAAGCAATTCTGATATTCCATACATGCTGTTTCTCATTAGTGTGAATGCACCTCATTCACTAAAGGTTGAAGAATAACATAAAAAAATACTTCCCAACATTTATTACCTTCATGAAGTTTTTCTCCACTGTGAAATTGCAGGTGAACACCAAAGTATTTGGCAAGAATACTTCTGAACGTATCTTATATCCAAAGGGTTTATCTCCATTGCAAGAACCCAAGGAAACATTGAAAGCTTTCTGTTTCTAACACTGTACAGCTTCAGGGTGAACTCTTACATAATGCATTGTCAGGAGATTCCAACGGTTCTCCCAGATGCCTTTAACTTTATGGAGCATCTTCAGAGTGTAAGTTCTTTCCTATCTTTGAAGTGAACAGGAACAAATGAGCACTTTTGACACAATGCTTACACTGATAAGTTTTCTCACCAGTATGAATTACAATGTGACTATTAAGGCACATGGACCTCCAAAAGGATTTTCCTCATTCCTTACATAAAATAGGTTTCTCGGCCAGGCGTGGTGGCTCACACCTGTAATCCTAGCACTTTGGGAGGCGAAGGCAGGCAGATTACTTGAGGTCAGAAGTTTGATACCAGCCTGGCCAAAATGGTGAAACCCCATTTCTACTAAAAATGCAAAAAATTAGCCAGGTGCAGTGGGCACACCTGTAATCCCAGCTACTTGGGACGCTGAGGTAGGAGAATCACTTGAACCCAGGGGGCAGAAGTTGCAATGAGCCAAGATTGCATCATTGCACTCCAGCCTGGGCTATGGAGCAAGATTTCATCTCAAAAAAGGGGGTTTCTCTCCAGGGTGTTTTTACATGTTCAATAAGATGAGAAGAATACCAGGTGCAGTGGCTCACGCCTGTAATCCCAGCATGTTAGGAGGTCAAAGCTGGTGATCACTTGAGGTCAGGAGTTAGAGACCAGCTTGGCCAACAGGGTGAAACCCTATCTCTACCAAAAATATAATAAATCAGGAGCCAGGCACAGTGGCTCATGCCTGTAATCCCAGCACTTTGGGAGGCTGAAGTGGGTGGATCACAAGGTCAGGAGATTGGGACCATCCTGGCCAACATGGTGAAACCCTGTCTCTACTAAAATACAATAAATTAGCTGGGCGTGGTGGCGCACAACGGTAGTCCCAGCTACTTAAGGAGGCTTACGCGGGGGAATCGCTTGAACCTGGGAGGCAGAGGTTGCAGTAAGCTGAGATGGTGTCACTATACTCCAGCCTGACAACAAAGTGAGGCTCCATCTCAAAACAAAACAAAAAAAATAATTAGCCAGGTGTGGTGGCACATGCCTATAATCCCAGCTACTCGGGAGGCTGAGGCAGAATCGCTTGAATCTGGGAGGCAGAGGTTGCAGTAAGCCAAGGTCATGCCACTGTACTCCAGCCTGGGCGACAGGGTGAAACTCCTTCTCCAAAAAAAAAAAAAAAAAAAAAAAACTGTGTTTTCCCACATTCCTTACATTTACAGGGTTTCTCTCCAGTGGGACTTTGTACAAATCCAGAAAGATTCAAGAGTTTAGGCTTTCTCACATTCCTTACATTGATAGTGAAGTCTCTCCTGTGAATTTTTACATATTCAGTTAGGCTTGAGGAAACAAAGTTTTTCCACATTTTTCACATCCGTAGGGCTTCTCTCTAGTGTGAGGTTTCAAACGTGCAATACGAGCTGATAAAGAAGCAAAGGCTTTCCACATTGGTCACATTCAAATGGTTTCTATCCCATATGAGTTCTTAAATGTTGAATACGTCCTGAGGATGTACAGAAGGCCTTCCCACATTCCTTACATTCATAAGGTTTCTCTCCAGTGTGAATTTGCACATGATTAGTAAGATCTGAATGAAAAGTGAAGGCTTTCCCACAGTCCTTACGTTTATAGTTTTATTTCAGTGTGAGTTTGTAAGCAATCATTAAAGCACAAGGAATTTCAAAAGGATTTTCCACATGTGTTACACTCAGAAGTCTTCTCTGCAGCATGAGTTTTTAAGTGTTGAGTTAGTACACAAGACCTACTGTAAGCTTTTTCACATTTATTACATTTATAGGGTTTATATCCAGTGTGAGTTCTTAAATGATAAGTTAGACTTGAGGAGGCAACAAAGGCTTTCCCACACTCCTTATGTTCATAGGGCCTGTCTCCAGTGTGTGTTCGTAAATGTTTGTTAAGATCTGAGCATTCCGTGAAGGCTTTTCCACATTTCTTACATCCATAGGGCTTCTTCCCACTGTGTCTTCGTAAATGTCTAGTCAGGTATGAGCGCTCAGTGAAGGCCTTCCCACATTTCATACATTCATAGGGTTTCTCTTCACTGTGCGTTCGTAAATGTTTGGTAAGATATGAGCACTTAGTGAAAGTTTTCCCACATTCCTTACATTGATACGGTCGCTCTTCTGTGTGAGTCCGCATGTGAATATGAAGACAGGCAGAAAAGATAAATGGTTTCCCACATTTGTAACACTTAAAGGGCTTCTCTCCAGTGTGAGTTCTCAAATGAGCAAAAAGAGATGAGAAAGAAACAAAGACTTTCCCACACTGGTCACAATCAAAGAGTTTCTGTCCTGTGTTACTTCTTATATCTTCAATAATGCCTGAGGATGTACCAAAGGCCTTCACACATTTCTTATGCTCATATGGCTTCCCTCCCTTATGAGTTCTCAAATGTCCAAAAAGAGACGGGTAAGAAATAAAGGCTTTCCCACAATGGTCACATTTAAGGGTTTTCTCTACAGTGTGACATCTTATATGTTCAACAAGGCCTGCAGATGTACGAAAGGCTTTACCACATTCCTTACACCCATAGGGCATCTCTCCAGTGTGAGTTCGTACATGTTCAAGAAAGCCTGACCGCACAGTGAAGGTTTTCCCACAGTGCTTACATTTATAAGGTTTTATCCCAAAGTGGGTTTGCATGTGATTATTAAGGTGGGTAGAGCATCTAAAATATTTTCCACATTCCTTACATTCATAGGGGTTTTTAATAACGTGTGTTTCAACATTTACAGCATGGCTTGTGGAGTGAGTAAATGCTTCCCCACATTGCTTCCATTCATAGAGTTTTTCTCCACTCTGAGTTTTCCTGTGCACTTCAAGGTGTGACTGATGAACAAAGACTTTCCCATAGTCGATGCATTCAAAGGATTTATCTTGTGTGCACTTTCTTTGGACCTGAACATTTAAAATCAGGCTGAAAGATTTTCCACACTTACTGAACACAGAAACTTTCCTTATGGTAGAGGTTTTATTGTATAGAGAAAGGAGGTCTTTTGCATACTGAATACATTCAGACATGTTTTCTCTATTTTGAGTACTCATATTTGTCTTAAGGCATGAATGTTTACAGAAGACTTCTCCACATTGCTTACAGTCATAGAGTTCCTCTCCATTTTGGTTTCTTGCCTGTTAATACAGGAATGAATAATGAAGGAAGCATTTTAGCAAACTTATTAATAGATATCACTCATCTAAGAAACATTATGGGCCAGGCACAGTGGCTCATGCCTGTAATCCCAGCACTTTGGGAGACCAAAGTGGGCAGATCATGAGGTCAAGAGATCAAGACCATCCTGGCCAACATGGTGAAATCCTGTCTCTACTAAAAAATACAAAAATTAGCGGGGTGTGGTGGCGCACACCTGTAGCCCCAGCTACTAAGGAGGCTGAGGCAGAACTGCTTGAACCCAGGAGGCAGAGATTGCGCCACTGCACTCCAGCCTGGCGCCTGGCAACAGAGCAAGACTCTGTCTCATAAAAACAAAAAAAATTATGATCATTATTTTTGCCACTGTTATAACATGCATATAGTTCCTACCCTTTGGATTTCTTTCAACTTGAACAATGGAATCCTACTATAAGAATCCTATGCCATCTGCTCTAATCTTGGAAAGATTCCTATAGCTTTTCATGAAGTTATTTTAAAAACTCAAATGTCTAGTTATACATGTTGGAATGAGCATTCATGGGAAATCTTAAGTACCAAGCTTCACACTAGGTATGGGCTATCTCTCCAGATATTTCTCCCTGTTGGGTGAGTGCCACTTCTCTCAACTATCTATCATTTCCTTCTTTTCTTTTCTTTCTTTTTTTTTTTTTTGAGACAGAGTCTCGCTCTGTCATGCAGGCTGGAGTGCAGTGGTGCCCTGTCAGCTCACTGAAACCTCCGCCTCCCAAGTTCAAGCAATTCTTCTGCCTCAGCCTCCTGAATAGTTGGGACTACAGGCATGCCCCACTGCACCCAACTAATTTTTGTATTTTTACTAGAGACAAGGTTTCACCATATTGGCCAAGCTGGTCTTGAACTCCTGACCTCATAATCCACCCACCTTAGCCTCCCAAAGTGCTGGAATTACAGGCGTGAGCCACCCCGCCCAGCCATTTCTGCTGATTTCTACAATGCAATGTCAGTCTTCTCTGAATGTGAAAAATAAGAAAGTTATTTTGTTAATCTTACCAACTGAATCCCATTTAATGTTTTTAAACAAAAATTATCTTGCCAAAGGACTGGCCCATTCATTTTCAGGCACATTTTCCATTCTGAAGTAAAAGAGAAAAATATATATGAGAGTTTACACACAAAATGGTAGGTTAAATAAAAAGCACAGATTTGAGCAATTTACATATACCTAAAATTTGGCTATCATATGGGGTCAAGTTTTAGTAATTTTTAAAACAACCTGTTCTATGAAAATTAAACATAATGATGAACAGAAACAGTACTATCGGGGGGAAAAAAAGTAGGAAAAATTGGAACAAAAGCATATAATAAAACCATAAACTTAAAGAAGTTAGGTCATTTATTATATAATAGGCAAGTCTGGATAGATGCAAAGTAACAGAGAATGAAAAATTGAGAAACCCCAAAACATCCAAATCCAGTGGACTCAGACTTCTGATTCAAAGGGCATCTTATAAAACTTCATTATGCTTCCAAACATACTGGGAACTTCTCATGGACCAGGGCTGTTCTTCACAAACACTCACCTTGGAGAACTCTTGGCAATGTGCTCAACTCTTCCTCTTCCTCCATCCAAGAGATCAGACTGGGTTTGAAAAGCTGGTAACCTGTACACAGGGAAAGATACACCAGTGGAAAAGGCTCATGCAAGAAATGGCAAACTTTTCCATAAAACAGGGACTATGTTTCTAATTAAGGCAATGAAAAGTACCTAAATTGCATACATCCCTTCTCTCTGTTCTCCAAAGACAGTGGTTATCTCTGACTTCTGAAATTCACATTCAAGCTTAACCCATTTCCTGTTTGTCCCAAGAAATAAGCACTGGCAGTGAGCTGTGCTTTTTCTTTCTAAACAGGAAATGTTCAATTCAAATTTTAAAAACCACTAAAACCTTTATTAAAGTAGGAAATGGAAACTCAAAGAGAGATCTTGATTCGCTTGAGAAAACTACCATACCAGTAGTTCTCAACTTTGAAGTGAATTACTCATCTGAAGACAAGGCCCCAACAGCAGACTTTTTGATTTAGTACAGCAAATGTGGAGTCTGAGAATGTACACAATTGTAAGAGAGTGGTGGTGATGCTATTGATGCAAACAAACATACAAGATTCAAACCCATTAGTATAAGAATTGCATGTTATTTCCTATTTTATTCATTAAAATTTTTTTTTCAATGTGTATACATCCCACTGTATTCAGATTTGACATCACTAATCCTAGAACACAATAAGTACATAATTTGTATCTTGTTCCAGAGGAGGCTACAAGGGATGATGCCATACTTACCTACTGAGGACAGGTTCTTGTAGTTCTCCAGCATCACATCACGGTACAGGTTTCTCTTTGTTGGGTCCAGTAAAGTCCACTCTTCCTGGGTGAACTCCACAGCTACACTGTCAAAGGTTACCAGATCCTAAACCATCAGACACATGCTGGTTTAAGCCAAGTAACATGTCGACCAATGTTGGCTGAAGAATGAGGAAAGGGGACCCAATGCCTATACAGGGTACTGAGGGCTCCCACTATCTACACCCCAAGGTTCAATGGTTGTAGGAACTCTTCTATCCACATTCACTCACTGTCAATTTCCTCCAGTAACATGGCTGTAACAGCACCTCTTACACGTGAACTTATCAACCACAACTAGACTGGGAGCTCTTCTCCTTTCCTCTCTACTGCAGTACACACCAGAGCACACAAGAAACATTTGATAAATGATGATATGAATAAATTCCTTAAAAAAAGAATGCTTTCATACCCCGTACCATCTGTCCTGGCACCCAGAAAAAAAAATATGCAGTTGGCACTGGGAAAATGAACATTAATTCATAACTACAAAAATACTCAGATAATTTTCAGGGTAATGCTTCACCAATGTGAGAGGTATGACTTTCTGGGGAAAATGTGACTAGAGTCTGTATTTGCTTTAAGGAACAATAGAGAGAAGTCTACCTACAAGAAAATGTGTCCTCCTCATTGAGATCATTACTCCATTTTTTTTTTTTTTTTTTAGAAGGACAGTTTGACACTAAATTTTTGGATGTCCCCAAATTCGTCATTATCAGAGTATCTCTCCAGAGACATTGCTCCCTCTTTTTTCTTTTTTTTTTTTTGAGTCGGAGTTTCACTCTTGTTGCCCAGGCTGGAGTGCAATGGTACGATCTTGGCTCACCGCAACCTCCACCTCCCAGGTTCAAGCACTTCTCCTGCCTCAGCCTCCTGAGTAGCTGTGATTACCGGCATGCGCCACCACACCTGGCTAATTTTGTAGTTTTAGTAGAGACGGGGTTTCTCCATGTTGATCAGGCTGGTCTTGAACTCTCGATCTCAAGTAATTCACCTGCCTTGGCCTCACAAAGTGCTGGGATAACAGGCATGAGCCATTGCACCCAGTCTGACATTGTTCCCTCTTGAGTGAATGCTATTTCTCTCAATTGTCTTTTGTGCTTATTTTCTTCATTGGAAGTCCCAATATTCTCTGAATGTGAAAAATAAGAAATACACTTTCTTAACATTACCGTTTGTATCCCATTCGAAGTTTGTATTTTACAAAAATCCTGCTGCACTGCTGAAACATTGGTGTGAAGAAGTTTTATTGCCCATTCTGAAATTAAACAAAAAAAAAAAATGAAGATAAAAAAATAAAAAAAAAAAAAAAAAAAAGAAAGAAAGAAAAAAGGTAAAATGAAAGAGTTAAAAATGATAGGCCTCATTCACATTTGTTTTCAAAATAAACATAAGAAAAGAAAGCCAAATTTGAACATTTAGACTATGTCAAAAATTTGGCAATGATAAGAATAAAGAGTCAAAATTTTAGCTAATTTGCTACAAATTGACTAGTTTAAAACTAACGTTAAACAGAAATAATGTTATCAGAAAAGTAGGAAAAATCTGGATCAAGAACATACTTCAAAGCAAAGAACTTGAAAAATAAACAGAATATATAGTTTCAAGAGATCATAGAAAGTTGGAGTAGATGGAAATTTAAAGAGTATCAGAAATGGAATATTTTCTATAACTTCTGAGTTAAATGGCCTCAACCTTGTGAGACAAGGTGCATCTTAAAAGTTTCCTCATGGCCGGGCGCGGTGGCTCACGCCTGTAATCCCAGCACTTTGGGGGGCCGAGGCGGGTGGATCACAAGGTCAAGAGATCGAGACCATCCTGGTCAACATGGTGAAGCCCTGTCTCTACTAAAAATACAAAAAATTAGCTGGGCATGGTGGCGCATGCCTGTAATCCCAGCTACTCAGGAGGCTGAGGCAGGAGAATTGCCTGAATCCAGGAGGTGGAGGTTGCGGTGAGCCGAGATCGCGCCATTGCACTCCAGCCTGGGTAACAAGAGCGAAACTCCGTCTCAAAAAAAAAAAAAAAAAAAGTTTCCTCATTATGATGAGGTTTAGATGTTAGTTCCCTCCAAATCTCATATGGAAATGTAACAGCAAATATTTGGGGAGGGGCCTGGTAGGAGGTATTTGGATCATGGGGGCAGATCCTTCATGAATGGCTTACTGACATCCTCGGAGTAACGGTGAGTTCTTGTTCTGAGTTCATGTGAGAACTGGTAGTTTAAAATAGGAGTCTCCAACTCTGAGGCCATGGACCAGAGCTGGGCTGCACCACAGGAGGTGAGTGGCAGGAGAGCAAGTGAAGCCTTACCTATATTTATAGCTACTCCCCATCCGGCACTGCCTCCTGAGCTCTGCCTCTTGTCAGATCAGCAGCAGCATTAGATTCTCATAGAAGAGCAAACTCTATCATGAACTGTGCATGAGAGAGATTTAGCTTGCGTGCTCCTCGTGAGAATCTAATGCCTGATGATCTGTCACTGCCTTCCCTCACCCCCAGATCCCCAAATGAGACCATCCAGTTACAGGAAATCAAGCTCAGGGTTCCCACTGATTCTACCTTATGGTGAGTTGTATAATTACTTCATTATATATTACAACGCAATAATAATAGAAATAAAGTCCACAAAAATGTAAGGCACCTGAATCATCCTGAAACCATGCCCCTGCTACCCAGGAATTTTCTGTGAAAAAATTTGTCTTCCACGAAACTGGTCCCTGATGCCAAAAAGGTTGGGGACTGCTAGCTTAAAAGGCTGTGACACCACCCCCAACTTCTTTTTTACTCCCTTTCTCATCATGTAATTTGCCTGCTCCCCCTTTGCCTCTGCCATGATTCTAAGGCTTCTGATGCTCTCACCTGAAGCAGATGTCAGCACCATGCCTTCTGTAGAGCCTGCACAACTGTGAGCCAAAATAAACCTATTTTCTTTATAAATTACCCAGTCTCGGGTATTTCTTTCTTGCAACACAAGAACAGACTAACACAGCTTCCAAACATACTGAACTTCTCACTAACCAAGATGGTTCTTCACAAATACCCACCCTGGAGAAGTCCTTGCTGCAATGTCCTCAATTCTTCTTCTTCTTCCAACCAAGAGATCAGACTGGGTTTAAGGAGCTGAAATCCTTTACATGAATAATGATACATTAATGGAAGAGGCTCAGGCCAGGCAAGGGGGCTCACGCCTGTACTCCCAGCATTTTGGGAGGTCAAGGCGGGTGGATCAGGTCAGGAGTTCGAGACTAGCCTGCCTAACATGGTGAAACCTCATCTCTACTACAAATACAAAAATTAGTCGGGAGTGGTGGCATGTGCCTGTAATCCCAGCTACTTGGGAGGCTAAGGTAGGAGAATCACTTGCGCCCGGGAAGTGGAGGTTGCAGTGAGCCGAGATCATACCACTGCACTCCAGCCTGGGCAACAAGAGCAAAACTCCGGCCGGAAGATGGCGGTGGCACAGAGTTGTCGCTACTGGAGAAGTCCCTGGGACTGAGTAAGGGGAATAAATACAGTGCTCAGGGCGAGCGACAGATTCCAGTTCTTCAGACAAACAATGGTCCAAGTCTAACGGGATTGACTACTATAGCAGCTCATCTAGTCAAGCAAGCCAACAAAGAATATTTGCTGGGGAGTACTGCAGAAGAAAAAGCAATCGTTCAGCAATGGTTAGAATACGGGGTCACTCGAGTAGATGGACACTCCAGTAAAAATGATATCCATACACTGTTGAAGGATCTTAATTCATACCTTGAAGATAAAGTCTACCTTACAGGATATAACTTTACCTTAGCAGATATCCTATTGTATTATGGACTTCATCGCTTTATAGTTGACCTGACAGTTCAAGAAAAGGAGAAATATCTTAATGTGTCTCACTGGTTTTGTCACATTCAGCATTATCCAGGCATCAGGCAACATCTGTCTAGTGTTGTCTTCATCAAGAACAGACTATATACTAATTCCCACTAGAAGCTGTCCATGCCATACAGAAGATCTGTTAAAAATGTTTTAAATGGAAAATGTATTCTGGACCACAGGACTAATGTAAATTAATATACAGTCATTCATTATTTGTTGAAGTTGATAGAATTTTTAAAGTCTAAACTTGGGTCTGAATGTTTTATTTGTTCTTTAGTTGAAGTTTTGCAATTTTTTTGTCACAATTCAACTGCTGTTCAACAAGTTGAGATCAAGTTTTAAATTAACCTTGTTTTTATTAGATAAAATTTATTTCAATAAAAGTTGCAAATCAGGGGCTTAAAAAAAAAAAAAACAGGTGGTCCTTTCAATGGTTGACATATTTGGCTATTTATTAACCTCTCTTTCATATTCTGAAATTCATTTTTCCCTTATGGATATTTATGGTAGTTTGTCAAGAACTGTGATAAATTGTGCCAAGGAAACAGAAGGGGAAGACAGATAGATTTATTTTTAAATATTTACGTGAGCTAGTAAATGTGATTGAAAAAAATTTAAAAAAAAAATAAAGAGCAAAACTCCATCTCAAAAAAATTAAAAAATTAATGGAAGAGGCTCATGCAAGAGATGATAAACCTATTAATCAGGAACTACATTTCTAGAGAAAGCAGTGAAATTATTTCAAATAGACTAAAACTGAAAATATCTCTTCTGTGCACACAAAAATTGGCTATCTCTGACCTCTGAAAAGCAAATTCATGCATATGTACACATCTACAAAGCAATAACCTTGTAGTCACAGAAATAAGGTATGTTGTCAAACTCTTGAACAAAGAAAAAAAAAGAAAGTGAAACAAAGAGACCCTTGTATACTTGGAAAATAAAACTACACCAGTGATTCTTAATATTATAGTGCATCACATTCATGTGGAAGGACACTTAAAACACAGATGACAATCCAAGTGGACAGGTTCTGATTCAGTAGGTCAAAGGCAGAGATTAAGACTGTACATTTCTGAGGGAGTAACAGTGATACTGTTGAAACTGGACCACATTTTGAAAACCATCAGAGTAATTAAGACCTATAGGGCAGGGACGGTGTCTCTGTTATATTCAGTGTTGACAGAAAGAATTCTGTAACACAGTAAGTACACAATGTATATCTCTTCCATAAGAGGCTGCATAAAATGATGGCAGTCTTACCAACTTTGGCCAGGTTCTCATAATTCTCCAGCATCACATCTCTGTAAAAGTTTCTCTGAAGTGGGTCCAATAAAGTCCACTCCTCGTGGGTGAAGTCCACACTTACATCCTCAAAGGTCACCAAGTCCTAAACCATCACACACATGCTGACTTATGCCAAGTAACACATCGACCAATGTTCACTGAAGAATCAGTTAACAGACCCCAATGCCTATAAAGAGTTGTGAGGTCTCTCATTATCTACCCAAGGCTCAACAATTCCAGGTAAATCCCAACTATTCCTCTCTCTATCCTTGCTCATTCACTACTTATCAATTCCAGCTGTATGGCTTTAATGGTACATCTCAAACATGAACTTCTCATCACAAGCAGATTGTGTGCACTTTCTCACCGTATTTCTCTCTATTGAAAATTACCCCAGGCTGGGCATGGTGGCTCATGCCTATAATCCCAGAACTTTGGGAGGCCAAGGCAGGCGGATCATGAGGTCAGGGGATTGAGACCATCATTGCCAACATGGTGAAACTCCATCTCAACTAAAATACAAAAAAAATTAGCCGGGCATGGTGGTGCACACCTGTAGTCCCATCTACTCAGGAGGCTGAGTCAGGGGAATCACTTGAACCCAAGAGGCAGAGGTTGCAGTGAGCCAAGATTGTGCCACTGCATTCCAGTCTGGTGACACAGCAAGACTCTATCTCGAAAAAAAAAAATACCCCAGAGTACACTGCATCATATACTTGATAAATGGTGATAAATGTCCGGGCACGGTGGCTCACTCCTGTAATCCCAGCACTTTGGGTGGCTGAGGCAGGCAGATCACCTGAGGTCGGGAGTTCGAGACCAGCCTG
>NW_016107578.1:1279777-1281049 GCF_001604975.1 Cebus imitator | reverse complement strand
TGATCTCGGCTCACCGCAACCTCCACCTCCCAGGTTCAAGTGATTCTCCTGCCTTAGCCTCCCAAGTAGCTAGGACTACAGCCATGCACCACTATCCTTATTTTTTTTATTTTTATTTTTTTTAAGAGACGGTGTCTCACTATGCTGCTCAGGTGGTCTCAAATTCCTAAGCTCAAGTGGTACTGCCACCTCTCAGCCTCCCAAAGTGCTAAGTGCTAAGATTGCAGGTGTGGGCCATCGCGCCTGGCCAAGGTTAGTATTTGAGTAAAGGATGCTTTCATCTTCCTTTTCATCTGCCAGACCACTCAGCAAAATGAGAAACATACGTCTGGCACCATAAGGAACAAGATTAATTAATGCTTACTGAAATACTGAAATGTTTTTCAAGGTAATCCTTCACCAGTATGAGAACCTCCACTCCCTGGGGAAATTCAACTAGTGACTCAGTGCTTGAGTGAGTCTTTATTTACTTAAAGAAGCTCTGGAGAAACATCTGCCTAGAAGGCAATGTGTTTACCAGTGATGCAAGCATGTAATTTTGTGAAAGTATACACTTTCTGCATACCTGAAAACAATTTGTCAGGCAGTACGCCATCTTCCTTTCTGCCTCTGTCTTTCCTTCATGAAGATACATTGAGTTCCTAGAAAGAAGTCCTGAAAAAGAAAAAAGGCATGAAAACCCAGACACAATCACAGTTCCAACATTTGCATGCATGGAAGTCATTCCATCCTAGTTCGAAATTCTCACATAATTCATATAATTATATATGAATATCACACAAATACACACTATATCCATAAAATGCCATTGCAGTTCTGTCTCACCTAGAGCCAGAAAAAGAAACTGTGAGCCAGGCTGTTGTAAGTAAAAGTATAATATCCTTACTGTACAGGTAAAGAAACTTAAGACCTGAAAATGTGAGTCTTTTTGTCTCCATGGTAATATAACTCACAAATGAGATTATGCAGCACGTCTTCCCGAAGCACACATATAAGGGAGCCAATAGCCCTCTCTGGCCTACTTCAGCACCTCAGAAAGGAACTACTAGTGTGAATACTGAGGCCTAGAGCACTGGACTCTATATTTTGCATAGGGTACTGATATGGTATGGCTCTGTGTCCCCACCCAGATCTCATCTTGAATTGTAATAATCCCCACATGTCAAGGGCAGAACCAGGAGGACGTAATGGGATCATGGGGGCAGTTTCCCCCATGCTGTTTTAGTGATAATGAGTGAGTCTCACAAGATTTGATGGTTTTTTTTTTTTTTT
>NW_016107578.1:1269965-1272707 GCF_001604975.1 Cebus imitator | reverse complement strand
TCCTATGCAACAATTTTGCATGTTCTTCACATGTACCCCAAAACCTAAAATGCAATAAAATAAATAAATGGGAAAAAAAAAAAAAGAAATGATATATGTTCTACATAAAATGAGTATTAATAACACAAACTGCTATTTACTTGGAACTGTTATGTGTTAGACATTACATATATATGTATATACATTACATATATATACATATATATGTATATGCACATATATATACATATGTATGTATATATATCCTCATTTATTTATCTGAACAATAGCCCTATTTAGTGCTGAAAAAACCTAAATTCAGAAAACACAAATGACTCTTCTAATATCATCTACTTAGGAAGTGGACCAGGTCTTGAATGCAGTCAAGTTTGTCCGTAAGTCTGATTGAACCTCTGTGGTTTTTGTTACCCCCTCATAATGACCACCATATAAAGGACTCTGGGAATTGATACCTGGCTTACTTAAAATGTGCTATTCTACTTTTGACTATAAAGAATTAGAACCAGAATGTTTTAGTTTTACAAACAAGTCAAAACTCATTTCCATCTCTGGTTGCCTCAGCAGAGTTCCAAGTAGAAACACTGAAATCAGTATTCTAAGCTCTACCCATTGCTCCTCCAAGTGGGCACAAAACATGTGGAACAGCAGTGGCAAACCAGACTCCGCCCTATGTCGACTATTTGATGGGTCTTCTCAGAAAATCACCTTTTATTATCATTCAAGAGTTATCTTTTTCCTAAAACTTCTGCTTGTATTTTTATTCCTTCCTTTCTTTACAGTTCTTACAAAAGAAATGAAAAATGCAACTGAGATCAACAGTAGAGAAGGAAAAGAAAAACTCTTTGAACTTGAAAACAGACTATTTAGAAATACACAAAGGAGAAAAAACAAAAATGAAGAAAAATTACAGGATTCATGGGACATCATCAAACGAGCAAATTTTTGAGTTACAGGAGTGCAAGAAGACAAGGAAGAAACAAAGAGAACACATAAAGAAACAGCAGCAATGTTTCCACACTCAGGAAAATATATAAATATCCAAACTCAGGAAGGGCAAACATCTCCAATCACATTCAATCCAAACAAGGCTACCCTAAGATGTAATATAATCAAACAGTCAAAAATGAAAAGCAAAGTGAGGATCTTGGAAGCAGCATGAAAAAAGACACAAATCACCTATGAGGGAGTTCCAATAAGGTTATGAGCAGACCTGTCACCAAAGACCTTACAGGCCAGGAGAGAATGGAATGACACATATAAACCGCTGTCAGGAAAAATAAAATAAAATTCACATGAAGAATACCATACCCAGCAAAGCTGTCCTTCAGAAATGAAAAAGAGATGACGATTTTCAAAGAAAAACAAAAGCAGAGGCCTATCCTTATAGCAGGATATTTTAAGCTGATAATAACTGATCACATAAAATAACTATACTTTGCTAGGCACAGTGGCTCACACTTGTAATCCCAGCACTTTGGGAGGCCGAGGCAGGCAGATCACAAGGTCAAGAGATTGAGACCATCCTGGCCAACATAGTGAAACCCCACCTCTACTAAAAATACAAAAATTAGCTGGGCGTTATGGTGCATGCATGTAATCCCAGCTACTCGGGAGGCTGAGGCAGGAGAATCACTTGAACCTGGGAGACAGGGGTTGCAGTGAGCCAAGATTGTGCCACTGCACTCCAGCCTGGCAACAGACCCAGACTCCATCTCAAAAAAAAGGAAAAAAAAGAAAAGAAAAGAAAAAACAAAGACACAAATGATATGTTGCTTACAAGGGACTCACTTCACCCTTAAGGAATACATAAATTAAAAACAAAGGAACAAGGGTAAAAACACTCCATGCAGATAGAAACTAAAAGACAGCTAGGTTAAGTATTACTTATATCAGACAAAGTAAACTAACTCAAACACCGTAACAGGAGACAAAGGTCATTATATGATAATAAATAATAATAAAGGGATCCACTCATCAAGAAGATAGAATAATTGTAAATACACACTTGGCCATCTAAATTCATGGGTACCACATCTCCACTGATTACAGTAGATTCAACCTGTCATGGATTGAAAATATCCAGAAAAAAAAAGTAGACGGGTCCAACTGTACTATGCATGTGCAGCTATTTTCCTTTGTCTTTATTCCTCAAATAATACTACAAAACTATTTACATAGCATTTACTTTAAGTATTATAGTAATCTAGAGATGTTTTAAAGTATATGAGAGGATGTGCATAATTTTCAAACAAATACAATATCATTTTATAAGATACTTGAACATGCCTATATTTTGGTATCCACAGGTGGGGAGTGGTCACCCTGAAACAAATCCCCCCCAGATTCCAAAGGCTGACTACATATGTCAACATCAGAGCAAATAAATATATAAAGCAAATTAATAATCAATCTAAGGCAGAGATGGAGTGAAATAAAATAATGGGGGACTTGAATACCCTACTTTTAACAATGGACACATCATTCAGACAGAAAACCAATAAAGAAACATTAGACTGGCCGGGCTCAGTGGCTCACGCCTATAATCCCAGCACTTTGGGAGGCCGAGGCAGGTGGATCACGAGGTCAAGAGATCGAGACCATCCTGGTCAATATGGTGAAACCCCGTCTCTACTAAAACTACAAAAAAAAATTAGCTGGGCATGGTGGCGCGTGCCTGTAATCCCAGCTACTCAGGAGGCTGAGGCAGGAGAATTGCCTGAACCCAGGAGGCGGAGGTTGCGG
>NW_016107578.1:1259658-1269420 GCF_001604975.1 Cebus imitator | reverse complement strand
AGCGAAAGTCCGTCTCAAAAAAAAAAAAAAAAAAAAAAGAAAATTAAAGTCATATCAAATATCTTTTCTGACTACAACTGTATGAAAATAGAAATCAATAACAGGAATAAAATTAGAAAATTCATAAATAAGTGGAAATGAACTAACACATACCTGAACAAGCAAAGGATTTAAGAGGGCAGTTAATGACAATAAATGCCTATATGAAGAAAGAAAATCACAAGGAAACACCTTCACACTGCACCTTGTGGACTTAGAAGAACAACAAACTAAGCCCAAAGAGATGAAATAATAAAAACCAGGACTGAAATAAATGAAATAAGAAAAATAATAAAAAAGGAAACTAAAAAGTTTTCTGAAAAGATGAACAAACCTTTAGATAGACCAAGAGGTGGAAAAAAAAAAAAAGAAGCTGGGCACAGTGGCTCACATCTGTAATTGCAGTACTTTGGGAGGCTGAGGTAGAAGGATCACCTGAGTCCAGGAGTTCAAGGCCAGCCTGAGCAACATAGCAAGATCGTTATCTGTACAAAAAATATTTTTAAAAATAGCTGGGGCTGGGGGCATGGTGGCTCAAGCCTGTGATCTCAGCACTTTAGGAGGCCAAGGTGGGCAGAATGCTTGAACTCAGGAGTTCGAGACCCGCCTAGGCAACACAGTAAAACTCCATCTCTACGAAAAAATACAAAATTAGCTGGGCGTGGTGGCACATACCAGTAGTCCCAGCTATTCAGGAGGCTGAGGTAGGACAGCTTGAGCCCAGGAGACAGAGGCTGCAGTGAGCCAAGATCGTGTCAGTGCACTCCACCTGGGCAATATAGCCAGTGCTTGCCTCAAAAAAAGAAAAAAATTAGCCAGGCATGGTGGCACAAACTTGTAGTCCTAGCTATTCAGGAGACTGAGGTGAGAGGATCACTTCAGCCCAGGAGGTCAAGACTGCGGTAAGACATGATTGTAGCATTGCACTCCAGCACAGGCAAGAGCAAGACCCTGTTAAAATAAAATAAAATAAAATAAAGAAAGAAAGAAAAGAAAAAAGAAAAAACAACACTCAAAATCAGATGTGAGAGGGGAAACATTACAACTGATAACTACAGAAATATAAAGGATCATAAAAGACTACCTGGAACAATTACATCCTAACAAACTGGATAACCTAGCAGAGATGTACAAATTTCTAGACACACATAACCTACCAACACAAAATCCTAAAAAGGAGAAAATATGAATAGACGAATAATGAAGGAGATCGAATCACTAGCTAAAATCACCCGTAAAACAAACACTGAGGACTTGACTGCTTCATGGGTGAATTATGTAAGACATATAAGAATATCTAAACTAGGCTGGGCGCGGTGGCTCACACCTGTAATCCCAGCACTTTGGGAGGCCGAGGCGGGTGGATCACGAGGTCAAGAGATCGAGATCATGGTGAAACCCCGTCTCTACTAAAAAATACAAAAATTAGCTGGGTGTGGTGGCGCGTGCCTGTGGTCCCAGCTACTCAGGAGGCTGAGGCAGAAGAATTGCTTGAACCCAGGAGGCGGAGGTTGCAGTGAGCAGAGATTGCGCCACTGCACTCCAGCCTGGAGCCTGGCAACAAAGCAAGACTCTGTCTCAAAAAAACAGAAAATAAAAAATAGTATCTAAACCAAACCTTCTGAAATTATTCCAAAAAACTGAAGATGCTACAAAGAAAGAAACGTATAGGCCAATATCCTTAATGTACACAGATGCAAAAATCCTCAACAAAATATTAGCAAACTGAATTCAACAGTACATCAGGCTGGGTACAGTGGCTCATGCCTGTAATCCCAGCACTTTGGGAGGCCGAGGCAGGGGGATAACAATGTCAGGAGTTCAAGACCAGCCTGGCCAACATGGTGAAACCTCATCTTTATTAAAAATACAAAAATTACCCAGGAGTGGTGGCGAGGGCCTGTAGTCCCAGCTACTTGGGAGGCTGAGACAGGAGAAATGCTTGAACCTGGGAGGTAGAGTTGCAGTGAGCTGAAATTCCATTGCACTCCAGTCTGGGCAACAGAGAAGACTCTCTCTCATTAAAAAAAAAAAAAAAAAAAAAAAAAAAAAAAAAAAAAAAAAAAAAAAAAAAAAAAAGGTACATTAAAGGTATCATTCATAATAATCAAGTGGGATTTATCCCTGGAATGCAAGGATGGTTCAACATGTGCAAACCAATCAATGTGATTAACATCACACTAACATAATAAAGTATAAAAATCCTATGATCAGACCGGGCACAGCGACTCACGCCTGTAATCCCAGCACAGAGGCTGAGGTGGACAGATCATGAGGTCAGGAGATTGAGACCATCCTGGCCAACATGGTGAAACCCTGTCCCCACTAAAGTACAAAAAATTACCTGGGCATCATGGTGGGCACCTATGGTCCCAGCTACTCAGGAGCCTGAGGCAGGAAAATCAGTTGAACCCAGGAGGTGGAGGCTGCAGTGAGCCAAGATCGTGCCACTGCACTCCAGCCTGGGTGACAGAGCAAGGAAAAAAAGTGTTAAAACATTAACCAAAAATATTTTTGTGTTGTTGAGACAGTCTCGCTGTGTCACCCAGACTGAAGTACAATGGTGCAATCTCAGCTCACTGCTTCCTCCACAGCCAGGTTCAAGTGATTCTTGTATCTCCCTAGTAGCTGGGATGACAGGTGCACACTACCACACCCAGCTAATTTTTGTATTTTTAGCAGAGACTTTGATCTCCCAAAGTACCGGGATTACAGACATGAGCCACCACGCTCAGTCCCAAGATTTGTAACCTCAAGTGAGTTGAGAAAAATGTTCAAGTATCTTAGCACAGGAAGGATCAAGTACTCCTTCCATTCATTTTTTAAAAAAACATTGAGCTACCATTCTCCATGGAGTTGGCAGGGGCAGGGAGCATCAGCACTAAACCGGATAGGAGGCACCTCGCAAGGTGTAGTTGGTGCAAATATACAAAAGAGGAGCCCAATTCTATTGCCAGGGTCCCTTCTTCAAATCACAGTCACTTGAATGTGCACTAAGTAGTGCCAACTTCGCATGAACAAATGACCCCAGATCCTGGAGAACAGGATAATTACCCCTCTTCCTGGGATCATGGCTGGTAAGCAGTATCCTGAGGTGCATTACTGGGACTAGCACAAGATCCAAACTTTATGACAAAGACTCTTGGCCAACACTTGGAAGGGGCAACAAAAAGCACAGCGTAGCAATACACATAAACTCCAACAAAACAGGCAGCCTTCCCAAATGGCAAAGCCAACCAGCAAACCACGAAGTCAAATGGCACTTATAAGAGACTTTCTACCCCAGTTCAAAATGATCTCACCCTTTTCACCAACTGTGTTGTAAATGAGGCAGTAAGTCCCTCTCGTGGGATCTTTTAGCATCCCTCCAACACCCTCCTGCAATTACAATTGGAGAGGTTCAATAAATTAAAGGATTTATGACACTCATAGATTCTAGGGAGGGAGACGTGCCATGCCTTCAGGGGGCCATGCTGGAGGCAGACCAAAGCAGGAGGCTCTGACAAGCAGTTAGGAAGTTGAGAGAGGCCTCCCTTAAGGGCAATTGCCTTTATTGGGGCTTGAGGTATAGTACTAAAGCAAAAGGCATGTGATTTCATTGTTGCATTTGAATGTTACTAGGTCACAGTCAGGGGAGGGCCAACAGAAGAACTTGTAGCAGGGACCCGCCTTAACACACTTGTCACTTGAGCAGGGAGCTCACAGACTGTTAGAATGCTGAGGCATCAAGAAACTAAATTTTTGGCCGGGTGCGGTGGCTCACGCCTGTAATCCCAGCACTTTGGGAGGCCGAGGCAGGTGGATCATGAGGTCAAGAGATCAAGACCATCCTGGTCAACACGGTGAAACCCCGTCTCTACTAAAAATACAAAAAATTAGCTGGGCATGGTGGCGCGTGCCTGTAGTCCTGGCTACTCGGGAGGCTGAGGCAGGAGAATTGCCTGAACCCGGGAGGCGGAGGTTGCGGTGAGCCGAGATCGCGCCATTGCACTCCAGCCTGGGTAACAAGAGCGAAACTCTGTCTCAGAAAAAAAAAAAAAAAAAAAGAAACTAAATTTTTTAAAACGTACAGTGTAATCAGGGAATAATGACAATATGGAACCTGGAATGGAGACATCTGGTTGGACCCAGATGAAAGTCATGATCTTAAACCCCTGCTATGATTTGGATGTGGTCTGTTTCCATCAAAATTCCTGTTGAGGCTTGGTCCTCAATATCACAGCACTGGGAGGAGGGGCCTAACAAGAGATGTTTGGGTTATGGGGGCAGATCCCACATGAATAGATTAATGCTGTCAGGCAGAAGTGAATTTTAGCTCTCACAGGACTGGATTAGTTCCCACAAGACCTAGTCATTATAAAGCAAGGCTGCTGTTTGTGTTTGGTCCCTTCTGCACAAGCCTGCTTCCCCATCTGGCTCTCTACCATGTTTTGTTGCAGCATGTGAGCCTAATAAGAAGCAAAGCAATAAAAAAAAAGAAGCAGAGCAGATGCTGGGGCCATGCTCTTGGACTTTCCAGCCACCAGAATCCTGAGCCAAAGAAACCTCTTTTCTTCATAAATTACTCAAGTATTATATCATAGCAACAATAAAGAGACTAACCACAACCTAAGACACTTTGAGCCTTTGGTTTTTGAGGAGAAAGCCTTCATCTTGAAATCTGTGTGACAATCTCACTTGGTCCAGATACCTTAGAAGATAATATATATTCTCCTCAAGACCCACACCAAACCACACCAAACCACTTATTGCTGTCACTGGAGTCATAACTAGTCCAAAATCCAGGGGCAAAGATATGCAACATAATACAAGAGAAAAAAGCTCACACAACAAAATAATTTCAACTCTGATAACATGTATCAGAAGAAACCCAGGAACATGTAAGGGATGGATTCTAAGGAAATTAGACCAAGAAGGTTAAAATGTAACACTAGATAGGCCCAAATTCATTGATATGGGCACTGGTATGATTTGGATCTGTGTCCCCACCAAATCTCATGTCAAACTGTAGTCCCCTGTGCTGGAGGTGGGGCCTGGTGGGAGATGATTGGATCATGGGGGGCAGATTTCTCATGAATGGTTTAACACCATCCTCTTTGGTACTATCCTCATGATAATGAGTGAGTTCTCATGAGAACTGGTCATTTAAAAGTGTATAGCACCTCTCCCTCATTTTCTCTTGCTCCTGGCTCCCACCACGTAAGATGTACCTACTCCTGCTTCATCTTCTGCCATGATTGGAAGCTTCCAGGGGCCTCCCCAGAAGCAGAAGTCACTATGCTTCCTGTACAGCCTGCAGAACTGTGAGACAACTAAACCTCTTTATAAATTACCCAGTCTCAGGTATTTCTTTAGAGCAATACGAGAAGAGTGTAATACAGGTACTTACTAGACATTTTGGATTTTATATATTAGTTAATAGACCACGGTATGATTCTAACAGCTAAATTGGTTGGATGCCTGAAACTTGTACTCATGACCTACAGTTAATAGGGTTAATATGCAAGAGCTTCCCTGGCTAATGTAAAGGAGAGAATCCTAGACACACAGGAACGTTACACTGGATTTATCACATGTGATCCGCACAGCTCCACTTCTTCAACTACATTGAGGGCCCAAAACACACCCTCTTCATGAAGGCATTCAGAAATAGTTAACTGAAGGGAGTACCTCCATGTTGAAAAGTTCTGTTTATTCTCTTTTATACATTTGTTAAGACTATAGGAGATACAATCATTGAGATGAGTTCTCTGTTTCAACAGGGATGATGAGAACCTTGAGTGCCAAAAATCAAGTGGGTAGCACTTAACTATCAAAGACAATGAGGCTACATCAAGTGTCAAGGGCACAATGAATGTACCAACAATTGGAATGCTTTGGCCTACAGAGATCATTGGTGTTAGCAAACTGATCACATTTCATCCCTAGGATGAAATAGATAAGCAGCCTACTACAACAGGGATTAATAAATCTTGTTGTAATGGGACATATAGTAAATGTTATACTTTGTGGGCCACACAGTCTGTTGCAAATATTCAACTCTGCTCTTGCAGCACGAAAAAATTTTCAGATAATATGTAAACAAATGAACATGGTTGTTCTGCTCCAATTATAATTTACAAAAACAGGTTTAAGACTAGATGTGTCCCATAAGCCACTGTTTGCCAATCTGAGTCTTGGAATATTGCTTGATCTATGTAACAAGAAGTCTCAAGTTTAGTGGCCAAAAACCTGATAAGAGTTACCACAGGGCAGATTCACAGTCTCTCACCTAATCACCAGACCTAGGTAATACACCACTCAGGACTGTGCAGAAGTCACATGGACTCTGAAGAATTGCTGTGGACTATCATATCAATTCTCCTGTTTTCTATCAAAATAGAGTTGTCAGAGGTTTTGATATTACAGAAAACAATCCAACAGTCCAACACATTGATAATATTTTCCACACTGGATCCCATGAACATTAAACTGTAAATAGTTTGGACACCTTTACAGCCTACAAAGTAGAAGATGGGAGATTCAGGAGCCAGCTAAATCAACAAGTTTGGTTTTGTTTTGATTTTTTGAGGCAGGGTCTTGCTGTTGCCTAGGATAGAGTACAGTGGCGTGATCACGGCTCACCACAACCTCTGCCTCCTAGATTCAAGTGATCCTCCTGCCTCACCCTACCAAGCATCTGGGACTACAGGTGCACATTACCATGCCAGGCTAATTTTTTTTTTTTAATCTCTTTTTTGCTAGAGATGGGATTTTACTATGTTGGCCAGGCTGATCTCGAACTCCTGGCCTCAAGCAATCTTCCTGCCTCGGCCTCCCAAAGTGTTAGGGTTACAGGCCTGAGCCACCCAATCAATACAAATTTGGGGGTTCAGTGATCTAGACCATATCAAGATTATCCCCTTCAAGGTGTCCCTCTTAGTCAGTGCTTCCAAAAATTAGGTGCGACACTTGGCAGATCTATAAGATTCTTTAGACAACATATACCACATTTCAGTGTGCTTTAACCCATCTACAGAGTTGGTTATAATGCTTACAAGTGAAGGCCATGCATGGTGGCTCACGCCTGTAATCCCAGCACTCTGGGAGGCTGAGGCAGGCGGATCACAAGGTCAAGAGATCCAGACCATCCTGGCCAACAAGGTGAAACCCTGTCTCTAGTAAAACTACAAAAATTAGCTAGGAATGGTGGTGCACGCCTGTAGTCCCAGCTACTGGGGAGGCTGAGGCAAGAGAATCACTTGAGCCCAGGGGGCAGAGGCTACTGTGAGCCAAGATCATGCCACTTCACTCCAGTCTGGGTGACAGAGCGAGACTCCATCTCAAAAGCAAAAACAAACAAACAAAAAGTGAGTGAACACCAAGTGATTGTAGTGCACCAAGCTCAGGCTGCAGTACAAGATTTTTAAGGATATGGTGGAAATAACCCAGCAGATACAGCAATGCTCAAAGTATCTATAATAAATAAGCTGTTGCTGGAAGGCTCTAGCAAGTGCCAGTAGGAAAATCATAGCAGTAGTTCAGAATAAGTATATTCCCTCTACTGCAGGTAACTAGTCTCCTTTTGAGTAAACAGTTACCACTGGGCACAACACAGAAGTTGTACATGGGACATCAAATGATCAAGTGGCCTGAGCTTCCTACCATGAACTTGAGGTTGTCTGGCCCACAAAACCCCAGGATTGGTGGGGGGAAATGCAGCAGCAATCTGTCATGAAATGGAAATGGCACAGAAGACATTGAGCTCTAGAAGTTCCACAGTAAACTGCATGAGCAAATGGCAAAGACTCAACACAAGCTCCATTCACACTACCTCCTTTCCCTCAATCCACACCTGTGGCTTCCTGAGGTATTTCTTATGTCTATCCAAGACAAAGCCTGTTTACAGATGTGTCTGCACAATATGCTAGCAGCACCCAAAAGTGGGAGAAGAAACACAACAGCTAAGAGTCTCATCCCAGTGGCAGAACTTCTCACAGTATATTTGACTATTCTCTGGATCTGCAGAACATGGCCAGAAGGACAAGTAAACAATGATCCATGAGCAGTTGCTAATGGTTTCACCAAATGATCAAGGATGTATACGAAACAAGACTAGTAAGACTAGAAAAATATATATGGATGGATCTCTCTTAAATGACAGGGGCTGTGAAGATATTTGTGTCTCATGTAAATGACCAGCAAAGGTAATCCACTAGAAATGAGACTTTTAATAATCAGATGGACAAAATGATACTCTATATAAAAGTCAATTGCTTTCCCCAGCCACCTCAATGCTTGCTCATAAGCCCTTGAATAAGATGGCCATAAAAACAGTGATAAAGGCTACTTACGGCTCAACAGTATGGACTTCCATTTACCAAAGCTGATGTAGCTAACACTACTGCTAGGTGCCTAATCTGCTAAAAGCAAAAACCAACACTGAATACTTAAGGGCATAATTTCTTTTTTCTTTTCTTGGTGGTGGTGGGGGGACAGGGTCTCACTCTGTCACCCAGGCTGGCGTGCAGTGGCACGATCATGGCTCACTACAACCTCGACCTCCTGGGCTCAAGCAATCCTTCTGCCTCATGCTCCCGAGTAGCAGGGACTACAGGCGTATACCACCAAGCCTGGCTAATTTTGGGGAGTTCTGGGGGGCAGGGTTTGATTTTTTGTTTTATAGAGATGGGGTTTCACCATGTTGCCCAGGCTGGTCTTGAACCAAGGGCATTAATTTCTAGAGTAACCAGGGGAGCCACCTGGTGGCAAGACGATTACATTGCACCACTCCTACCATGAAGGTGACTGAGACTCATCCTCACTGGAATAGACTCATGTTCTGGATATGGATTTGCCTCTCTACTAGTTATGCTTCTGCCTAACTGCCTAACCAGTAGAGAGGCAAATCCATATAGGATTTGTATAGAGGCAGATTTGTATAGGGAAGGGCAAATCCACTAGGCTTCTGCTTATACAATGCACCATCCATGCACTCACAGAATGCTTTCACTGTAGTCACAGCATTCACACAACACAGTCTTTCATCAAGGAACCCATTTCACTGCAAAGGTAGTGCAACAGTGAGAACTGGTCTCATCACACACCCCATCACTCAGAAGCAGCTGATCTAAATGAAAGAAGAAATGGCTTACTGAAAATTCAGATACAGGGCCAACTGGGAGACACCCTCTGAAAGAATGGGATTCTGTTTCACAGACCATGCACTGAAACAGAGATCATTACATGCTACTATCTCACTATAATCAGAACGTGCAGGCCCAGGAATTGATGGGTGAAGGCAGAATTAGCTCCACAACAGAATTTTTGCTTCCAATCCTAGCAATGCAGAGCACTGCAAGTTTGGAGATCTGAGTCCATAATGAAGAATGCTTCCCCACCGGCAACTATTTGGTCCCAATACATTGGAAAGTGAGATTAACACCTGGCCATTATGAGTTTCATATCCACTAAACCAAGAGGAAAAAAAAAAAAATAAGAAGGGGCCGGGCACGGTGGCTCACGCCTATAATCCCAGCACTTTGGGAGGCCGAGGCGGGTGGATCACAAGGTCAAGAGATTGAGACCATCCTGGTCAACATGGTGAAACCCCGTGTCTACTAAAAATACAAAAAATTAGCTGGGCGTGGTGGTGAGTGCCTGTAATCCCAGCTACTCGGGAGGCTGAGGCAGGAGAATTGCCTGAACCCAGGAGGCGGAGGTTGCGGTGAGCCGAGATCGTGC
>NW_016107578.1:1257268-1259303 GCF_001604975.1 Cebus imitator | reverse complement strand
TAAAAAAAAAAAAAAAAGGAAAGAGAAAAGGCAGTGGTGCAATCTCAGCTCACTGCAACCTCCATCTTCCAGGTTCAAGCAATTCTCCTGCCTCAGCCTACTGAGTAGCTGGGATTACAGGCGCCCGCCACCACATCTAGCTAATTTTTGTATTCTCTTTCACCAGACTTGTCTCAAACTTCTGACCTCAAGTGATCCACATGCCTCAGCCTCCAAAGTGCTGGGATTACAGGTGTAAACCACTGCACCCAGCCCCAGGTTTTCTCTCTGATTGTTATGTATACGTGTTAGTTTCTAAGCATGTATTTATATAAACCAACCATTTACTTTTATCTCTATTTCTATCTTGTATATAGTTACTAGAGTTTAAATTTATAATTTAGTCTTCAGGTAACAGAATATTCAGTGAAAATATCACTAAATTTCAGTAGAAATTAATATGGCCTCAGGTGTCGTGGTTCACAACGGTAATCCCAGCACTTTGGGAGGCCAAGGTGGGTGGATCACCTGAGGTCAGGAGTTCAAGACCAGCCTGGCCAACATGGTGAAACCCTGTCTCTACTTAAAATACAAAAGTTAGCTGGGTGTGGTGGTACACACCTGTAATCCCAGCTACTCAAGAAGCTGAGGCAGGAGAATTGCTTGAACTTGGGAGACAGCGGTTGGCGGAGGTTGCAGTGAGCCAAAGTAGCACCACTTCACTCCAGCGTGGAGGATAAAGTGAAAAAAAAAAAGAAATTAATATGGCCTGTGATGAGGGGCTGTGTACCTTCTCACTTAAGGGTGAGAAATTCCTGCCTTCAATTTTGTTAGGTGGAAATGCAGACTTAATTATTATAAGATAATTCAAGTGTATGCAGATGGGCACATGTGGATGCTGAGTAGACAAAGCATGAAATATGACAGTTACCAATTTATCCATCTCAGCTCCAAATTTACCATCTATATCTGCTATGGAATAGAGGGTTGCATTCTTTCTTTTTTTGTTTTTGAGACAGTTTCACTCTGTCACCCAGGCTAGAGTGCAGTGGCACAATCTCGGCTCACCACAACCTCTGCCTCCCCGGTTCAAGTGATTCTCCTGCCTCAGCCCCCTGAGTAGCTGGGATTACAGGTGCATGCCACCACGTCCAGCTAATTTTTGTGTTTTTAGTAGAGACAAGATTTCACCATGTTGGTCAGACTGGTCTTGAACTCCTGACCTCGTGATCCGCCCCCCTTGGCCTCCGAAAGTGCTGGGATTACAGGCATGAGCCACCGTGCCAGGCCAGGGATGCATTCTTTAAGCATTTATCTTTTAACGGAACATGTTAAGTTTTATCATGTTCCATTAAAAGATGGAAGGGAAGGCGACGGAGAGGGTGAGGAGAGAGGGAGAGCAGAGGGAGAGAGAGAGGGGGAGAGGAGAGAAGAAGAAAGGGAAAGGGGAGGAGGGGAGGGGAGATGTATGCCTGCATCAAAATATATCGTGTACTCCAAAAATATACACATATACCCATAAAAATTTTAAATATAAACAAATAATTAAAAAAAAAAAAAAGACCTAGCAAAGCCTAAAGTTTTTGCTATTCAGCCCTTTCCAGTTTTCCACCCTCTGATCGGGACCTAATTATCTGTTTATAGGAAACACAAGAAATGGAGAAAACATTTAAAGATTCAATAAAAATCCACTCAGAAATACCAAGCTTGGCATGGTGGCTCACTCCTTTGGGAGGCCAAGGCAGGCAGATCCCTTGAGCCCAGGAGTTCAAGACTGGCCTGGGCAACATAGCAAGACTTCATTTCTACAGATAATTTAAAAATTAGCTGGGAATGGTGGCTCGAACCTGTGGTCCCAGTTATTTGGGAGGCTGAGGCAGGAGGATTGCTTGAGCCCAGGAGTTTGAGGCGGCAGTGAATCCTGATCGGGACACTGTACTCCAGCCTCAGACTGATGACACAGCCAAGAATCTGTCTCAAAAAATAAAAATAAAAAAGGAAAGAAAGGGGCCGGGCACGGTGGCTCAAGCCTGTAATCCCAGCACTTTGGGAGGCC
>NW_016107578.1:1251623-1254508 GCF_001604975.1 Cebus imitator | reverse complement strand
TGACCAGGATGGTCTCGATCTCTTGACCTCGTGATCCACCCGCCTCGGCCTCCCAAAGTGCTGGGATTACAGGCTTGAGCCACCGCGCCCGGCCTGGTTTAAGTTTTTTCGAAAGAAAATGTGGGACAAATACACAATACAGTCATCCTGGTAAATTCGATTATTCTACTATCAGTGTCTAAACCCTCCATCCTTTCTTCCCGGTGGGCTGGTTATGAAGCTCTTTGGAGATGTACAGCGCTAGGAATTTCTTTTTGTGTTTGTGGGTTTTGTTGTTTTTGTTTTGTTTTGTTTTTGAGATGGAGTTTCGCTCTTTTTGCCCAGGCTATAGTGCAACGGCGAGATCTCGGCTCACTGCAATCTCTGCGCACGGGTTCAAGCAATTCTCCTGCCTCAGCCTCCCGAGTAGCTGGGATTACAGGAATGCGCCACCATGCCCAGTTAATTTTTTGTATTTTTCGTAGAGACGGAGTGTCTCCCTGTTGGTAAGGCTGGTCTCGAACTCCTGATCTCAAGTGATCCACCCGCCTCGGCCTCCCAAAGTGCTGGGATTACCGGCGTGAGCCACCGCACTCTGCCAGAGCTAGGAACTTCATATGAAAAGAATAGCTGAGTATTCTTAGCTTTCTTTAGCAGAAAAAACTCGCGGTCTACAAACGTTTATATGCACATACAGAAATACGCACACCCTAGACAACAAAGAAAGCACTTTTCTACCTCAACGAAATGTGTCAATAAAAAATACACAGGTTTCGCAAAGGCCACGTGACAAAATCTCACACGAAACACTCGTTGGCGTAACAAAGGAAGCAGCTGCCCCCCTGAACCAACTATCTCCCGATGCTCACCCGAACGCGGTGGAGTCGCCAGGTCTGTGGAGCTGCAGGATCTTGCGGACGGAGTCAACCGAACGCGAACAGCAAAATTCTTTTCCCTCTGAAAAACAATTTACAAAGGTTGCCTTGAAGACTTATTTTCCAAGGCCTCAGAACCCTTGGAGACTTTTGAAGACGGGAACACAACGGCTGGAAACATCCCCGGGCGGACCGATACTGCACTTCCCACCCAGCTCCTCTAGGGCACCCAAAGTCCCAGTGGCCTCTCGGGCCTGGCCTCCCCCGATGGCTGCGCGGCTCCGGCGGACACGAAAGGGGTGGTCCGCACATCTCTAACGAGGTTCCTCAATCGCCCTGGATCGAATGTGACCTTTGCCGCCCCCGAAACACCACCCAACCCCCTAGTCTACACAAACCTCACCAAAGTACTGACTGACCAGAGGACACAAAGGAAAAAGGCGCCAGCGACTAAAAAAGAGGGCGGCGCGCCGCTAACGTCACTTCCGCTTTGGACGTTGGGGGTTGCGACTTGTGTGGGCAGTTGGCCAGGATGGGACTCTTTCGGCATAATTCTAGTTTTCCTCCGCGTGGGTGCGGAGGTATCAAGGGGTCGGCTCAGTGCGTGGGTCGGGAAGAGAGAAATGGGCTCAGAGGACAAGGTGGGGGCTTAAATCAGGCCTGTGGGCGGGGCCCATTCCGGGGGCGGGACTAACGGTGGGGCCAGACCCAGCCAGTGGCCTCGGTGGCGGAGTGGACTAGAAGGGCGAAACGTCCGTCGAGGGACTAGCCCCTCAAGATGCACATTAAAAACGTTCCCCACGTTCCTGAACCCCTTTCAAGATTCTCTCCAGTTGATAAACCTGCCAATCCATGAAACGGCCTGCTTCCTCCATTCGATCACGTCTTTAGAACTTCATTTTCTCTTCTTTTTATTTGACCTTGCTAAACTCTAATCATTGATTCCTTTGCGTTTTCAATGTACTGATACTTTGTGTAAATATAGCATTTTTTTTCTTTTTTCTTTTCTTTTTTTTTTGAGACAGGATCTGGCTCTGTTGCCCAGGCTGGAGTGCAGTGGCAGGAACACAGCTCACTGCAGTCTGCGGCTGAAGCCATCCTCCCACCTCAGCCTCCAGAGTAGCTGGGACCACGGGCGCACCACCACGCCCGGCTAATTTTTGTATTATTGTTGTTATTATTACTGTTATTTTGTACAGACGGGGGTCTCACCATGTTGCGCAGGCTAGTCTGGAACTCCTGGGCTGAACAGCGATCTGCCCGCCTTACCCTCCCGAAGTGGGATTACAGGCGTTAGTCACCACACACCATGCCTGGCCTTATTGTATTTTTTTTCTTCAACTATGTGTTATTATCTCTCAGATCTTACCAAATTATTCAAAGCCTCCTGTACTACATTATGAAATACCACTGATACCAAGCATTCTTCCTTTATTTTGTGCCCAAAAAAAAAGGCTGTTGGACTTGTGGTAGAGATTGAGTTGACTCTTCTGGTTATATTGGCACCTTTATAATATTGAGTCTCCCTATGTGTCAATATCTCTCTATTTAGATCTTTACATTCTTTCAGTAATGTTTTGAAATTTTCAGTGTACAAAAATTTTACCTCTTGGGGTAAAGTTATTCCCATGTAATTTATTTGGATGCTTTCGTAAAAAGGATCACATTCTCAGTTTTCTTTTCTGATTGTTCATTGCTGGCCTATAGATAGATAACTAATTTTCATCTGTTGCTGTTGTACTGTGCAGCTTTACGGAATTTATTACAAGCTCTACTAGTTTTCTTGTAAAGTCTTCAGAATTTTTTATATATCAAATATCACCTACAAATATAGTTTTATTTGTTCTTTTCTAATTGGGAAAACTTTTAGTTCATTTTCTTATCTAATTGCTCTGGCTAGAATTTTCTGTAGAATGTTGAATAGCAACAAAGAAATCAAACATTTGATTCTCCTTGATCTTAGGGAGAATTTTCAGACATTCATTATTGAGTATGATGTTAACTGTGTTTTCTTTTTTTTTTTTTTTTTTT
>NW_016107578.1:1249784-1251008 GCF_001604975.1 Cebus imitator | reverse complement strand
GAGATGGAGTCTTGCTCTGTCACCCAGGCTGGAGTGCAGTGGCACAATCTTGGCTCACCACAACCTCTGCCTCCCAGGTTCAAGTACTTTGGTACCTCAGCCTCCTGAGTAGCTGGGAATTACAGGCACCCACCACCATGCTCAGCTAATTTTTTGGTGTTTTTAGTAGAGACTGGGTTTCACCATCTTGGCCAGTCTGGTCTTAAGCTCCTGACCTTGTGATCCACCCACCTCAGCCTTCTAAAGTGCTGGGATTACAAATGTAAGCCGTTGCACCCAACCAGTTTTCTTAATTATTATCGTGGAAAAGTGTTGGGTTTCATCAAATGCCTTTCCCGCATTAGTTGAGGTGATTCTGTGGGGGTTTTGTCTTTTGTACTAGTAATGTGAAGAATTACGTTTTTTAAAATTTTCATTTGTTGAACCAACCTTGCATTCCTGCAGTAAATCTCACTAGTCATGGTGTATAGTGCTTTTAATGTGCTGTTGGATATGATTTGCTAATATTTTTTAAGGATTTTTGCATTTGTATTCACAAAAGACAGTCTCTAATTTCTTTGTCTTGAGGGTTTTGTTGTTGTTGTTGTTGTTGTTTGTAAAATGGGATCTCAGTCTGTCACCTAGGCTAGAGTGCAGTGGCACAATCTTGGCTTAATGCAGTCTCTACCACCCCAGCCTCAAGCCATCCTCCCACCTCAGCCTCTCAAGCAGCTGGGACCACAGGCACATCACCATGCCTGGCTAATTTTTGTATTTTTTTCACAGAGATGGTGTTTCACCATGTTACCCAGACTGGTCTTAAACTCCTAAATTCAAGCAATCCACCCACTCTGGGCCTCCCAAAGTGCTAGGATTACAGGCATGAGCCGCCTCTCCCAGCAAGAGTTGTTTTTTATTTGGCTTTAGTATCAATGCAGTGATGGCCTCATAGAAAGTTTTCTCTCTGGCTGGGCACACTGGCTCATGCCTGTAATCCCAGCACTTTGGAAGACCAAGGCAGGCAGATCACTTGTGGTCAGGAGTTTGAGACCTGCCTGGCCAACATGGTGAAACCATATATCTACTAAAAATACAAAAAAATCAGCTGGCTGTGGTGGCACATGCCTGTAATCCCAGCTACTGAGGAGGCTGAGGCAGGAGCATCACTTGAACTCGGGAGGCAGAGGTCACAGTGAGCCAAAATCATGCCACTGCCCTGCAGCCTGAGTGACAGAGTGAGACTCC
>NW_016107578.1:1231516-1249476 GCF_001604975.1 Cebus imitator | reverse complement strand
TTTCCTAATTTTTTGAGATGAGATTTCACTCTTGTTGCCGTGATCTCAGCTCACTGCAGCCTCTGCCTCCTTGGCTCAATGCAATCTCTACCACTCCGGGCTCAAGTGATTCTACTGCCTCAGCCTCCTGAGTAGCTAAGATAACAGACATGTGTGACCACTCTAGGTTAATTTTGTATTTTTAGAAGGGACAGGTTTCTGGTGTTCGTCTCGAACTCTCGACCTCAAGTGATCTGTCCACCTCGGTCTCCCAAAGTGCTGGGATTACAGGCATGAGCCATTGCACCCGGACTCCTACTTTTTTGGAGGATATTGAGAAACACTGGTGTTAATTATTCTTTAAATGTTTGGTACAATTCATTCATGAATTGACACTTCTTTGGTCCTTACCAATTCATTGTTGGAAAGTTTTGAAATACTGATTTAATATTTTTTCTTGTTATAGATCTGTTGAGATTTTTCATTGCTTTTTAATCCAGTTAACATAATTTCTGTGTTTCCAGGAATGTGTCCACTTTATTTAGGTTATCTAGGTTGTACAATTAATTGTTCATAGTATCCTCTTCTAATCTTTATTTCTGAAAAGTTTGTTGTAGTATGCCCCAGTGTCATTTCTAATTTTAATTATTTGCATCTTCTGTCTTTTGGCAATCTAAGTGAAGTTTGTCAATGTTATTGATCTTTGCAAAGAAACACCTTTTGGTTTCATTGATTCTCATTGAATAGATTCTCGTCTATTCTCCATTTCACGTATTTCCCCTCTTATTTCTTTCCTTCTGTAAGATTAGTTTACTTTCCTCTTTTTTGGTAGTTCCTCAAGATATAAAATTATTTGTAGGTATTTACAGCTATATATTTCCTACTGAGGCCAGGTAAGATGGCTCACACTTGTACTCCCAGCACTGTGGGAGGCCAAGGCAAGAGGATTGCTTGAGCCCAGGAGTTCAAAGCTGCAATGAGCCGTGATTGTGCAACTGCACTGCAGCCTAGGAGATAGAGCCAGACACCATGCCTGGCAATTTTTACTGATTTTTAAAAATCCAGTAAGAAGTAAAAACTGGAGACTGGGTGCGGTGGCTCACACCTGTAATCCCAGCACTTTGGGAGGTTGAGGAGGGTGGATTACGAGGTCAAGAGACTGAAACCATCCTGACCAACATGGTGAAATCCTGTCTCTACTATAAATACAAAAATTAGCTGGGCATGGTGGCATGTGCTTATAGTTTCAGCTATGTAGGAGGCTGAGCAGGAGAATTGCTTGAACCAGGAGGTGGAGGTTGCAGTGAGCTGAGATCACACCACTGCACTCCAGCCAGGGTGACAGAGTAAGACTCCTTCTCAAAAAGAAAAAGTAAAAACTGGAGTTATATACAAAAATATCACAAATGTGGTCCAATGTACTTACCTTTACTAGAGATCTTTATTTCTCCACACAGCTTGAGTTACTGTCTAGCATCCTTTTATTTCACGCTGTTAGTATTTCTTTTTCTTTTTTCTTTTTTTTGACACAGAGTCTCACGCTGTTGCCCAGGATGGAGTGCAGTAGCACAATCTCAGCTCACTACAACTACTGCCTCCTCACTTCAAGTGAACCTCCTGCCTCAGCCTCTCGAGAAGCTGGGACTACATGCATGCACCACCATTCCCAGCTGATGTTTATATTTTTGTAGACATGGGGTTTCACTATGTTGGCCAGGCTGGTCTCAAACTCCTGCCCTCATGATCCGCCCGCCTTGGCCTCCCAAAGTACTGGGATTACAGGAGTGAGCCGCCACCCCCAGCAGCATTTCTGGTATGGCAAGTGTAGTGGTAAACTTCTTTGCCTTTAGTTTTTCTAGGAATGTCTTAGATTCTCCCTCATTTTTGAACATTTCTGATGACCACAGAATTCTTGGTTGATAGGATTTCTTTCTCAGCTCTTAAATATGTCATCTCACTGACTATGTCCCCCATGATTTCTGATGACGTATTTGTTATTAATAGTATTGAGAATCCCTTTATGTAAGGAATCACTTCTTTCAGCCCTCTTCGTCTTTGCCATTTGCAATTTTGATGATAATGTGACTCACAGTGGGCCTCTCTGAGTTTCTCTTACTTGGAGTTTGTTGAGCTTCTTTGATTTAAAGATTCATGTTTTTCATCAAATTTGGACATTTTGCCTATTATTTCTTCACATTTTATTCTACTCCTTTATTTCTCTTTTATCTTTCTCCACCTTCCATAATGTGTATGTTGGTCTGATTAGTGGTGTGCTACAGATCCCTTAAGTTCTGTTTAGTCTTCACTCTTTTTCCTTTAGGCCTCTCAGAGTCGATATTGTGCAAAAGTTTTATCTTCAAATTTGTGGATTCTTTCTTCTGCATGCTCACATCTTTTGTGAAAGAAAAGATGCAACCAGTGACCAAAGAGCTAATGTTAGGAGTTTGGCTCTACAAAGGAAATAGTTCCATGTTATCTTATTTAAAATTAGTAAGTATTTTATTTAGAAAGTATTGTCAGCCAGGTGCAGTGGCTCACGCCTGTAATCCCAGCACTTTGGGAGACCAGAGCAGGCAGATCACAAGGTCAGGAGTTCAAGTTCAGACTGACCAATATGGTGAAACCCTGTCTCTACTAAAAACGGCAAACTTAGCTGGGCGTGGTCACATGCATCTGTAATCCCAGCTCCTCAGAAAGGTGAGGCAGAACTATCACTTGAACCCAGGAGGCGGAGGTTGTGGTGAGCCAAGATCATGCCACTGCACTCCAGCCTGGGTGACAGAGCAAGACTCCATCTTAAAAAAAAAAAAAAAGAAAAAGAAAGAAAGAAAGTATTTTGGAAAGAAAATAAAAAAGGATATAATCTAAAAAGCAAAGTACAGAAAACTTTACAAAGAACACTTAAATTAAAACATTTAAAAAGGAATTAAAACAGTTCCTTCTCTGAGAATAAATGAAAATGTGACAAAATGGATAGACAATGAAAAGGTGGAAAAGCTCATGAAATAGTGTTTATCTTCACTATTGAGAATCCCTTTATGTAAGAAATCACTTCTTTCAGCACTCTTTTCTTTGCCATTTGCCATTTTGATGATAATGTGACTCAGTGGGGGCCTCTCTGAGTTTCTCTTACTTGGAGTTTGTTGAGCTTCTTGGATTTAAAGACTCATGTCTGCCGGGCGCGGTGGCTCAAGCCTGTAATCCCAGCACTGTGGGAGGCCGAGGCGGGTGGATCAAGAGGTCAAGAGATCGAGACCATCCTGGTCAACATGGTGAAACCCCGTCTCTACCAAAAATACAAAAAATCAGCTGGGCATGGTGGTGCGTGCCTCTAATCCCAGCGACTCAGGAGGCTGAGGCAGGAGAATTGCCTGAACCCGGGAGGCGGAGGTTGCGGTGAGCCGAGATCGCGCCATTGCACTCCAGCCTGGGTAACAAGAGTGAAACTCCATCTCAAAAAATTAAAAAATTAAAAAAAATTAAAAATAAAAAATAAAGACTCATGTCTTTCATCAAATTTGGAAAGTTTTGCCTATTATTTCTTCATATTTTACTTCTTCCCCTTTACTTCCCTCTTATCTTTCTCCACTGGCTTCTCACTGGCCAGGGCTGTTCCACACAATGATACTTTTCTGCCTGGAGCTCACCCGTACAGGTGACTTGAAAAATTTCTCTCTTTTCTGTCCTCACCTTTTTGGGCTACAACTTGTTAATCATACTACATTTGTAGAGCTGATACCCTGCTCATGGGACAAGACAGGATGTGGGAGTGATGAATAGGAGACAAGAACTTTGCACAAAAAGAATTATACTTTGGATTTGAAGCATGCTAGATATAGACAAGTCCAACTTTAGGGTATAGTTGCCACCACTAGTAATATACTCATCATGCGAAAGAACCTGTTCAAAAACAAAAAAAAAAAGAAGTCCTAATCTCCAAATTTGGGTATCAGCAGGGCGATAATACCAAATTTGGGTATTAAAACTTGTTTCCCTTTTAGTTGTAATATTGGTTCTGAAAGCCAACAGGTTTTCAGAAGAACCTATTGGTTCTAGGTGACAGAACTATTGGAGGGACTCCCAGATCCAATAGTCTGATTGCAGACACAAGATAACCATGGGGGCTAGGCACAGTGGCTCATGCCTGTAATCCCAGCACTTTGGGAGGCTGAGGTGGATGGATCTCCTGAGGTCAGGAGTTCGAGACCAGCCTGACCAACATAGTGAAACCCCGTCTCTACTAAAAATATAAAAAATTAGCTGGGCATGGTGAGAGGTGCCTGTAATCCCAGCTACTTGGTAGGCTGAGGCAGGAGAATTACTTGAACCTGGGAGGCAGAGGTTGCGGTGGGCCAAGATCGCACCATTGCACTCCAGTCTGGGCAACAAGAACGAGACTCCATATCAAAGATAAAAAAGAAAAAGAAAAAGATAACCATGGGGACTCCAATCAAGTAAAGTGCCATTATCAAACAGAGGCCCACTGGACAGCCTCAAAGTTATATCACCAGTCCCTACTTGGATGGCATATAAGAAGATCAGGCACTTGTGTAGCTTCATTAGAGTCCTCAGTAAGATTAGTAGTAGCAGCAAAAATAAAGGTCAAATTTGTGAGCTGAGCATCCCTTTTAGGCTGATAGTAAAGATACTCCTGAGGAATGAGAGTAACACACTTATCATGTGCTATTGTGGAAAAACAAAGAGTGGGATTACTGGACAAGGAGTCATTAAGTTTAATCCATCTCAAATTTTCAGTTAAGGGGTAAGACAGGGGCATCTACTGACCTCCTGTCCAAGAAGTATCATTAGTTGACAAAGGCAGGTCAGCATCCCACCATGTAATAACATTAAAAACGGGTATTTAGAACATGACTGTGGGTAACACCCCTTATAGGCACTGAGGAATGAGAGCTAAGCAGAACCCTGGCACAGTTAGAGCTTGAGGAATATCTCACTTTATAGTGTTACTTCTCAGCTATTTCCTTTTATATAATCCTTTACATAATCATATATTAGTTTATAGAAATAGGGCTTGAGGAATCCCTTTATATAATCCTCTCTATTAATCATATAATAGTTGATAGTATGAGTGCCTAAAGAATATTTCCCTACATATGTACCTATAATTATATCTTAGTTCATAATCGGAGGAATGCCTCGAGTGGACATAGTACAGAGCATAAATTTAGGGATAAGCAGCTTATAATCGGAGGAATGCCTAGAGCAGACACAGTGCAGAGCATGATTTAAGGGAAAAACAGTTATACCAGGACAAGAATCCATGGCCCAGGTGGCAGCGTTCAGTATCATAAAGATACCCGCTGTATGGCAGGCTTGGGGCGAGAGCCACTCCTCCTGATAAAGGAGTTGTAGGACCTTGCTGCAGTTCTTGTGGAAGGCTGCCCTCAGAACGGCAATCCACCTTGGCGACTGTGAACTTCATCAGCTCTTGCTACTGTGCTGCTTGAAAAGCATCTTCCCATAGAACCCATTGGAAGCTGCCAGAAGGTGGCGGTAACCTTAACAGCTCTGTCACTGCTACGTGACTTAAAGCATCCTCCTATAAATCTTAGAATTAGTTTTCCCATAGATAGAAGTATCGCACACTGCACCCTCTTCACTTCGCACAGCCCACCTTCAAGCCTCGGTGACCTAATGGGGGTGGACCCCTTACTGCACACAGCCCTTGCCTTCATGGGAACGGGCCCCTTGCAGTGCACTGTCCACCTCCTGGCCTAGGTGACCTATGGGGTGGACCCTATGTTTTACTGCTCACGACCCAATCACTATCCTTAAAGATGATTTCACTCACTGCCCTGCCCCCTAACCTATACACAATAAATACTCATGCTTCTGGACATTCGGGGCCTTGCCAGCCTCGCTGACTCTGCTCATAGGTGGTGTGGCCCCCCGAGCTCAGCTGCATTTTCTTTGTACTTCTGTGTCCTGTCTCTTTATTTCTCGGATCCTGTGCCTCAGCACAGCATAAGTCTCACCCCATGACCCTGTGAGGCACTCAGCCTTACATCTGGCACCCAACGTGCCCTACACATGACCAATAAACACGTTCTTAAGCTGATCCCACTTGGCAAAGGACAAGAATTACCAACCACCCCAACATCCATGTCTGTCTGTCTTTCTCAGAAGTTTCCCCAATTACTGCCAGATACCTAAGAAACCGATTCTCAGAATGGCGATCATTAAAAAATCAGGAGACCAGGAGGCTGAGGCAGGAGAATTGCCTGAACCCAGGAGGCGGAGGTTGCGGTGAGCCGAGATAGCGCCATTGCACTCCAGCCTGAGTAACAAGAGCGAAACTCCGTCTCAAAAAAACAAAAAAACAAAAAACCAGGAGACAACAGATGCTGGAGAGGATGTGAAGAAAAAGGAACACTTCTGCACTGTTGGTGGGAGTGTAAATTAGTTCAACCATTGTGGAAGACAGTGTGGTGATTCCTCAAGGATCTAGAAATAGAAATTCCATTTGACCCAGCAATCCCATTACTGGTTATATACCCAAAGGATTACAAATCATTCTATTATAAAGAGACATGCACACGGATGTTCATTGCGGCATTATATACCATAGCAAAGACCTGGAACCAACCCAAAAGCCCATCAATGATAGACTGGACAAAGAAAATGTGGCACATATACACCATGGAATACTACATAGCCATTAAAAAAAGGATGAGTTCGGGTTATTTGTAGAGACATGGAGGAATCTGGAAACCATCATTCTCAGCAAACTGACACAAGAATAGAAAACCAAACACTGCATGTTCTCACTCATAGGCAGATGTTGAACAATGAGAACACATGGACACATGGAGAGGAGCATCACACAAGGGTCTGTTGGGGGGGATAAGGGAGGGACAGCGGTCGGTGGGGAGGTAGGAGAGGGATAACATGGGGAGAAATGCCAGATATAGGTGACGGGGGGATGGAGGCAGCAAACCACCTTGCCATATATGTACCTAAACAACAATCCTGCATGATCTGCACATGTACCCCAGAACCTAAAGTACAATAAAAGAAAGAAAGAAAGAAACCAATTCTCTGCAGTTGCAGGAGCTTCCACAGTGGCAGGTTGGATAGTTGCTTGTTGATAAAATCTCTTTAGGTGTCCTCAAGTAATGTCAAGCATCTCTGAGCCATCACCATCATTGTTGGTTGGATCTCCAAGGACAGGTCCTGCTCTCAAGGAAAGAGCCCCATATTCCCCCTTTTTTGGTTACTAAGATATATTTAAGATTTTAATGAGCTCATTTAACGATGGCCTAACTGGTTTAGTACTAGGAAATAACAGTTTTGTGTCGTATGCATTAAAGTTGCAATACATATGTAAATTGAGTACTAAGATAGTAAGGTCCATTATCAGTTTTTATAGTTTGTGGAAGGCCTAAAGTTATAATGGATTCAAACAAATGAGTAACTGCATCTTTAGTTTTTTCCTCCAGTCCGGAGGGTAGCATGTATCAAACCTGTGTTAAGTGTTCACAGTAACATGGAGATGAAAATGTCCGAAGGGTGGATACTGAGGTAACATCAGTTTGCTAGATAGCATTAAGCACCAGACTTCGTGGGACAGCACCAAGCCCTAAGGAAAAAGGAGAGGGAGAATGCTGTTGGCAATTAGGACAGGTTTTTTGTTTTGTTTGTTTGTTTAGATAGAGTCTCGCTCTGTCGCCAGGCTGGAGAGCAGTGGCAAGATCTTGGCTCACTGCAACCTCGACCTCCCGGGTTCAAGTGATTCCTGCCTCAGCCTCCCGAGTGGCTGGGACTATAGGCACGTGCCACCACACCCAGCTAATTTTTGTATTTTTTAGTAGAGACGGGGTTTCACCATGTTGGCCAGGCTGGTCTCGATCTCTTGACCTCATGATCTGCCTGCCTTGGCCTCCCAAAGTGTTGGGATTCCAGGTGTGGGCCACTGCAGCTGGCCAGGACAAGTTTTAATAATTACATGAGCTTGAGCAAGTGTTAAATGAAATTGTTGTTTAAGACTGCAGGCATTCTGATGAAAAAAAAGCAGGATCAGCTTGAACTCGCAAAAAAAACAGAAAAGTCTGCAAACCACATTTGTGGTCATACCAGAGAATCAGCTCTAGCGTTGCCTTCTGATAAGGAACCAGGCAACCCAGAAGGAAAGTGAATATGTGTGATATAAAGAGGGTGTTGACGGCCACAGAGGAACTCTTGTGCTGTAAGAAGCAAAGTGAAGAGGGGTTTATTAGTAATGCCCTTCACTTGTGCAAGATCTAAATGAGTAATGCTATACACCACATAAGCAGAATTGCTAACTACATTTATGTCTTGGTGAGGAAAAGTTTATAAGGCCAATTATCAGGGCACCTAATTCCACCCATTTCACAGTTTTGAAATGCTCCTGGATTTTGTGCTGCTAGTTCTGCGTGGCATCTTGCCACACTGTAGCTGCTGTTTCAGTTTTTCCTGAACCATCTATAAAGACAATAGTGGTGTGAAGCAAGGGCTCAGAGACAACAACAGATACAAATTTAACAGTTTGTAAAAAGTTCAGGTGCTTAGAGGCTGGTAAATGAAAGCTGATACTACCAATAAAGTCATTTATTGCTATTTGCCAATCAAGATCACAAACTAAGAGTATGAAATTGTTCCTTGCTTAATGGTTGCAAAAGAATAGCAGGATCATATCCTGATAACTGGATGTAACGTTAAGAGAAGCTATTAAATCTGTAGTCTTTTTTTTTTTTAGACTGGGTTCCACCATGTTGGTCAGGCTGGTCTTGAACTCCCGACCTCAGGTGATTCACCCACCTTGGCCTCCAAAGTGCTTGGATTACAGGCATGATCCACCGCATCCAGCCAAATCTGTAGTCTTAAAGTTTGGGCACGGTGGCTCATGCCTGTAATCCCAGCACTTGGGAGGTGGAGGTGGGTGGATCATGAGGTCAAGAGCTCAAGACCAACCTGGACAAGATGGTGTAACGCTGTCTCTGCTAAAGATACAAAAAAGTTAGCTGGGCGTGGTGGTGGGTTCCTGTAATCCCAACTACTTGGGAGGCTGAGGCAGGGAATTGCTTGAACCCAGGAGGCGGAGGTTGCATTGAGCCAAGATCATGCCACTCACTGTACTCCAGCCTTGGTGGCAGAGCGAGACTCGTCTCAATCAATCAATCAATCAATCAATAAAATAAATCTGTAGTGTTTCGTATGTGTTTAGAGGGGTTATGAGACAGGTAAATAGCACATAAAATACAGAAATGGCAAAAGATAAAGCCTACCTGCTAAACTAAGTCATGGAAGGGATGAATATTTTAAGTGATTTTTACCATATTTTCTGGCCTTATAAAGTCATTAGAGGCCAGACATGGTGGCTCACACCTGTAATCCCAGCACTTTGGGAGGCTGAGGTGGTCAGATCACTTGAAGTCAGGAGTTTGAGACCAGCCCGAGCAACATGGGGAAACCACGTCTCTGCTAAAAATACAAAAATTATGGCCGGGCGTGGTGGCTCACGCCTATAATCCCAGCACTTTGGGAGGCCGAGGCGGATGGATCACAAGGTCAAGAGATCGAGACCATCCTGGTCAACAAGGTGAAACCCCGTCTCTACTAAAAATACAAAAATTAGCTGGGCATGATGGTGCGTGCCTGTAGTCCCAGCTATTCGGGAGGCTGAGGCAGAAGAATTGCTTGAACCCAGGAGGCGGAGGTTGCAGTGAGCCGAGATCGTGCCATTGCACTCCAGTCTGGGCAACAACAGCGAAACTCCGTCTCAAAAAAAAAATAAAAATAAAAAAAATAAAATAAAAATACAAAAATTGGCTGGGTGTGGTGGCGCCTGCCTGTAATCCCAGCTACTCGGGAAGCTGAGGCAGGAGAATCGCTTGAACCCAGGAGGTGGCGGTTGCAGTGAGCCGAGATCACACCATTGCACTCCAGCCTGGGCAACAAGAGTGAAACTCCATCTCAAAAAAAAAAAAAGAAAGAAAGAAAAGAGTAAACAAAAACTTTTTAAAAATGTCCTTAGGTACTGGCCATTTTCTTGCATTAGCCTTTATCGGGAATGTCTTCGAAGTGAGCTTGGGAAAGTAGGGCTGTGGCGTTTCCTCCCATCTGCTCCAAGCTCCTTAGGCAGTCTCTCTAACAGCGTGCCACCTGTTGCTGCCCTTATACTACAAGTGACAGAAAGAGGCCAGGGAATGACCAGGTGGTAAAGTGTGTGTAAGCATGGGGGCAGGAGGCAAGATGGTAACAGGCTGGGAGAAGACCACACCCCTTATCCTCCAAGCCACCTATGCCTGGAGCCAATCCCGTTAGGTACTGAAATTATACTGAGCTTTTTATTATTTTTACCACCCCCAACCACAGAGGCTCAGGGGAGGAGCAGACATGCAGCACAGAGTCTGCTTTGAAGTTTTCCAGCCACAGTGGTTTTGAACATTTTATTAAAAAGTGAAACAAATATTCCTTACTGCTGTGTCTATCCTCTGAAGATGACAGCAGCTGGCAGAGCTTGTCCACCTCAGCCTGGGTAGCATTTAACATATGGCTGTGCGAGAGCGCCCCTTATTAGTGGGCTCCTCCCCTGGAGCTCTGTACCCTAGGCTGCTCCACACTCCTCTGCCCACCGTAGGCTAGTAAGGTGTGGGTGCATATGGACTTCTTATCCCTTTTCCTAGAAGGCCAAGGAAGACACGAAATCGCTTGTTAGCTGATGTAGAGAGCCAGAGGAGCCCACCCACTCTGGGGGGATCAGCAGCAAGCCTGATGTGAACTTTCGGTGAACTCCAGGGAAGCGAAACCATAATAGGGGAATGTGTATGTCTCGGAGAAGAGCAGTCAGATCTAGAGACTAACCTTGCTGCAAGATAGTTGTTAGCTGAAGTATGTTAACTGAAGTATGAGAATTACAACCACAGGCTGTTCTAGGTAACTGCACCCTCTCTCTGCTGTGTGCTTTGTGAACATATAAAATAAAGTACTCTGAGGCAAGACGGGGCCGGAGAAACCGATATTTTCACTTTCCTGACCACCTGGCCCCACTTTTCTCTACGTCTGTCTTTGTGTTTTTCTTCATCCCCCACTGTTCCCTCTTAGGTCTTTGAACTCTTGTGCAGCGCGGGACACAGCACACACCAGAAGCTGAGACATGTGAGGGGCGGCAGCAAAGGGCAGAAGTACGAAAAGTCGCAGCACAGCAAGCAGCAGGCCACTTTCTGGGCAGTTACTAAGGCACGTGACCATGGTGAGAACGATCTTCAGGACCAGGCTGGAGCTGCCCGCAGCCACCTGGGGACTCAGTCTGTGCCTCCTAGCCTCCCCTCCATCACCACAAATCCTGAAAGGGGCAACCTGCCCAGGCTGCCAGTGACTAAATGGGCACTCCATGGCATCTTAGTAACTCTCCTGCCCCAGGCCTTTGTGGGCAGCAAGGAAGCCAGAGCTTTCTGGGATAAAACCCAGGAGGCAGCATGCAACTTTCCCTTATACTCCAGGGAAACAGAAAAGATGAGGCCAGGAAGGCCGATGCTGGACGTAGGAAGTGAGCACTTGCATATTAGGAAGACAATCATCCTCAGCCACTTTCCTTCCCTCCTGGAGGAACCCCTCCAACAGGGAAGCTTGTCAAGGAGACACAGCCACCTGGTCATATAGATGTTTGCTGACCAGGATCTTATCCAAGAACTGTCCCTTGGGTGGCCTCCAATCTCCTTAAGGGGGTTGGGAGGCACTGTTGCCTGGATGGGGCCAATGAATGAAGGTCCCTTTAAGGGTGGAGGAAAAGAGGGCAATAGCTTTTCTACTGGGGGAGAAAAAGGCTCTGGTCCATCCTTACCATCACTAGAAAAAAAATCTCTTCCTTATTCCTCATAGAAGGGAATGAAGGGAGGAGAGGAGTCTCTCCCTGTTGTTTTGGTTCCTGTTTTTCCTTCTCCTTTAAATTTCCTGAATTCCCTTCAGGCAGAGAAGATATGCAGTCTGACTCATTGCGATCTGGCAGATAAAGAGGATACGACCAGAGCATACCAGCACCAAGGAGGTCAAAATAGTAACATTAGTAAGATGACCTTGCTCATATCCTCTTTTCAGGCAGCAACCTACCTGCTCCCATTACTCTAAGTCTAAGGTTCCTTGAGCAGGAAAAAGAGGGCATTCCTGCCAAATTAAAAGCATAAGCTTGTGTAGCTCCAGGCTCTACAGTGCACTGGATAGCCTTAAATAGCTGTTGCACTGTTTTAAATAATACTTTCTGCTCTTTGGTCATTTCTCGACCAATGATAACCCAACCTCTGATATTTTACGCATGGTTCCTATCCTCCTGATGGGAGTCAGGATTGTCCCTTACCAGGATTCCCCGAAAATTGATGAGCTTGTCTCCTTCACATGTAACTTCAAGGTGATTACGTCAGGGTCACCACTTGCAAAGCTTATAGCTTGCAGTGAACATGGAGAATGAAGTACTCAGACAATTCCAGCTGAGCGGGGCTAGGGGAAGCTCTTCTGAGAGAGTCCTCCCCAGCATCCATCTGCCGAGTATTTATTGAAAGGGCTTGTATTAAATACGAACATCCACTAGATGGCCATTTGAGGTCGGTTACTGAGACACCTGTGACTGTGTACAACACTCATATCACATCCTCAGGAGGCTATTTTCAGCATTCCTACCACACACTCCGCTCCCTATCCTGTTTTCAGGGTTAAGGAGTTTCATTCTCATGCACAAATAACATACACAGTGCCTCAGTATTTTTCCATGCCCCGACCACAAATGCCTTGTACATAAGCTTGAATATGTTGCTGTGTGCCCCCTACAGACAAGGATTCTGGCCTCTGTATCACTCACCCCACTGCAAATACTTCTAGGTGGACTGTGACTTACTTACATTACAACCTTTCTTTTTTCCTTCTTTCTTTCTTTTTCTTTCTCTCTTTCTCTTTCTTTCTTCCTTCCTTCCTTCTTTCTTCTCTTTCTTTTTTTCTTTCTTTCTTCCTTCCTTTCCTTTCCTTTTTCCTTTTCTTTTCTTTTCTTTTTTCTTCCTTTTCTTTTTCTTTCTTTCTTTCTAGATGGAATTTCACTCATTGCTTGTTGCCCAGGCTGGAGGGCAATGGTGTGATCTCGGCTTACTGCAACCTCGATTCTCCTGCTGGGTTTAAGCAATTCTCCCAGTCTCCTGAGTAGCTGGGATTGCAGGCATGCCCCACCACGCCTGGCTAATTTTGTATTTTTAGTAGAGATGGGGTTTCTCCATGTTGGCCAGGCTGGTCTCAAACTCCTGACCTCAGGTGATCCGCCCGTCTCAGCCTCCCAAAGTGCTGGGATTACAGGCATGAGTCATCACGCCAAGCCATATTACAAGCTTTCTTGACAAAACTCTAATTTGTGCAGAAACTAAGGAGAGATTGGCATGGATTTATTTGTTTGTTGTTGTTTTTGGCTTGACTCAGGATTTAAAATCTGGAATGATGAAGGTGACAGTAATTGGCTGGAGCAAGCAATATCCAAAGTTCTACAGTGTGGCTGAAGACTTTGATTGTACATTGTTCTTTTTTTTAATAGTCATTCCAAATATTGGGAGGTGCATTCTTAGAGGAAGTTCCTTGCCCTCCCAAAAGCCACCCCACTTCTCTCTAAGAAGAATGGCCCAGTCATCTCCCAAGTTCACATGGGGGAGGTGATAGCCTTGCTTCCATGTAAATTATATACTGCAATTTTTAAAAAAATCTTTGGCCGGGCACGGTGGCTCAAGCCTGTAATCCCAGCACTTTGGGAGGCCAAGGCGGGTGGATCACGAGGTCAAGAGATCGAGACCATCCTGGTCAACATGGTGAAACCCCATCTCTACTAAAAATACAAAAACATTAGCTGGGCATGGTGGCGCGTGCCCGTAATCCCAGCTACTCAGAGGCTGAGGCAGGAGAATTGCCTGAACCCAGGAGGTGGAGGTTGCGGTGAGCCGAGATCACGCCATTGCACTCCAGCCTGGGTAACAAGAGCGAAACTCCGTCCCAAAAAATAATAATAATAAATGTTAGAAATAATAGTTTCTTTTAATGACTTTCTTCAAAGCCTTCTTGCATTTTGCTAGCAACTCTTTGTTAAGCCCTATCCTACGTAGCTGTAAGTACATTCTATGTCCTTGTAGTTTAACCAAGATATTTGTGCTGGACATACTCACAGGCACATCTCAGCTCACAGCCTATGCCCCTTCCTTATTTGGAAACGTTATTACTTTTCTAAGTCCTTTCGAAAGCCACTTCCTCTTTTCCATTGTTCTCCATTGCTTTACGTGTTCAGGAAAGTTTTTTTTTTTTTTTTTTTTTTTTTTTTTTTTTTTTTTTTTTTTTACTATTGTTTGCAAGTACACCATGCTAGGAAATTTCTGTGCTCTATTTAAGTGAATTTCCTAGATAACTGAAGCTTATCTTTTTTTTTTAAGCCTACAGTACCCAGTATTCCCAGGCAGTCTCCCATCCAAAGGAAAGTTTTAAGTTATTAGCCAATCAGGTTTAGCTTAGATGGTAGGTCTGGCTCCAACCAATGGAGATCACACACAGCAGTAAGGACACAATGTGTAAAGGACAAATATGCCTGCCTTTCCTTTGTTCACTGTGCTCTTGTGGCAAGATTGCTGATGAGCAGCACCCTTTCTGCAGAAAGTAAAATTGCCCTGCTGAGAAAACTTTTTGTCTGAATCCTAATTTTTCCTTGCATTACCTAGAAACAAGCATTCTGTCTCTAACAAATGGTGGCCTGTATGGGACTCATGCAATGAGTATACCCAGGCTCTCAGTAATGCAAGGAAGAGAAAGGCTTGCAGCTCCATGCTACCCAGCAACTCTGTGCACAGACCAAGGTAGGAAACATCACAAGGGGGTGACAAAGTACTTCCTTGGTGGCCAAAATTTTGGAGGTCAAGTGAGTGTGGGTGAGCCAGGTGATCAAGCTCAGTTCCACAAAAAAACAGCAATTGGAAACGCTCTGGGTTGAGAGCTTCATAATTTCACTCACAGTGCTTTCTGTAAGTGTAGAGGCTAGACAGGGTGAAACGAATGGATCTGCAAGATCTGTGATTGTTTCATAGGACCTAGAGGCCAGACAGGTGAAACAAATAGATCTGCAAGTTCTGTGACTGTTTCATATGGCCTAGAGGCCAGAGAGGGTATGTGGAGAGGGAAAGAATGAAAGAGACCTCCAGAAGTGTGTGTGTGGGGGCTCGGTGATAGAATCCTCATCAGGGAAAAGAAGGCAAAGCCTCTGGAAAACAGGATAGGTAAGAAACCCCTAGGTCAAGAGGGGTTGAATCTAACTGGCACCCAATATGGGGAATGTTTCTAAAAACAGGGATAGGAGGGCTGGGTGCGGTGGCTCATACCTGTAATCCCAGCACTTTGGGAGGCTGAGGCAGGTGGATCATGAGGTCAGGAGTTCAAGACCAGCCTGACAAACATGGTGAAACCCCATCTCTATTAAAAATACAAAAAATTAGCTGGGCGTGGTGGCAGGTGCCTGTAATCCCAGCTACTCAGGAGGGTGAGGGAGGAGAATCCTTTGAACCCGGGAGGTGAAAGTTGTAGTGAGCCGAGATCATGCCACTGCATACCAGCCTGGGCAACAGAGAGAGATTCCATATCCAAAAAGAAAAGAAAAGAAAAGAAAAGAAAACGGGATAGGAAAGAGAAGCCATGGAAGGCGGTAAAGTATTCCTTGGTCGGGAGCAAGGAAAGAGAAAATGGTGGGAGGGCAGGGTGAGAGTGAGCCAGAGGCTTCAGGAGGTGTGGGAGTGTGTGTGGTAAGGCGTGAAGCACTGACCATGCCGCGGGACCAGGGGGTGGGAGACGGACAAGCCTCCATGTTGGAAGACCAAGGAGCCCACCAAGAGCGAGTGCATGGAGGAAGCCCAGGCAGAGATAGCCAAGGAGGCTGTGGAGGAGCCCCAGCAACAGCCCCCCTGAGGCCCTATAAGGCGGCATCTGCAGGGACCACTAGCAGCCTAGCGCTGAGGGAAGGTCAGACGAGGCCCAGCCGCTGCCACTGTGTCCCATGAGAGGAAGGCCGAGTATCCCCGCCAGCAGAGGAGTGGCCCCAGCGCCAGGCCTCCCCACATTCCCAGCAGCAGCCCCAGGCCACAAAGTCCCCATCTCCAGTTCAGGGCAATAAGTGTCCAGGACTCTTAGGCATAGAAAAAGTAACATCTGATAAAGATCCAAAGGAGAGAATGAGAGAAAAGAGAAAGAGACTTGTGTGAGGGAGAGAGGAAACGGGATGACTGGGAGAGAGAGAGAGAGAGAGGCTTTTTCCTTGTGTCACCTAGGAACAAGCATTCTGTCTCTAACATACCTGTAATTCAAAAGGATTAAAGTTTTAAACATAAGACCTGAAACTGTAAAGCTACTAAAAGAAAACACAGGAGAAAGACTACATGTTAGTCTGGGCGATAATATTTAGATTTGACCCAAAAACTGCAGGCAACAAAAGCAAAAATAGACAAATGGGATTACATAAAAACAAAAAGTGGTGGGATGATCCAAGATGGCCAATTAGGAGCAGCTCAGGATTGCAGCTCCCAGTGAAAGCGCAGAGGGTGAGTGGATGCCGCATTTCCAGACGGATTTTTATTGCTCACAGACCAGGAGATTCCCAGGCGGAGGAGCCGCACAGGTCGCCAGCGCGGTTGTTTTGGCCAGCGTGGCTGTTTTGCTGGTGTCCTGGTGCAGCGGTTCTCTGTACAAAATACACTGGTCTGGGAGCCCTTTTAGCTGGCGATTGGAGCTCCGCGAAGGAAGAGTCGCCCATGCATCTGATTAAGAAAGGGGACTGAAACAGGGAGTCAGGCCAGGAGATTTCCGGGGAAAAAAGCCCCACGAATCTCAGTGAGGCTTGCACGGGAAATCACACAGATCCTAGCACCTTTTCAACAGGCAACTGGAACACCTGGGAGAGAGTTGACCGTTCATACTGAAAAAAAAGGCTCTGAGGCAGGGAGCCAGGTGATCAGGCTCAGCTGGTCCCACCCCCACAAAAAAACAGCAATTGGAAATGCTCTGGGTTGAGAGTTTCAAAGCAAGCACAGCTGAAGCCGGGAAGGTCCAGCTCTGTGGGGGGAGGGGTGTCCGCCATTACTGAGGCACTCCACCACTACGGAGGTAGTCCGCCATTGCCAAGGCAGCCCGCCGTTGCCAAGGGAACCCGCCATTACAGAGAGAGTCCGCCATTACAGAGGTGGGCCACCAATGCCGAGACAGTTCTAACTACACCCATATGAACAGGACTGCAGGGAAGTTCACACGGCAGCTGGGCAGAGCCCACAGCAGCTCAGCAAAGCATCTGCAGGCAGACAGTGACTAGGCTGCCCCCTCGCTGGGCAGGGCAGCCTTGAAAAAAAGGCAGCAGCACAACAGAAACTCAAAAAAAAAAGCCCTAACTCCCTGGGACAGAGCACCTGGGAAAAAAAAAAGGGGGTTATGAGTTCTGCTGCAGCAGACTTAAACATACCTGCCCAGCAGCTCTGAATGAACAACAGAGGTCACAGCTCAGCACTTGAGCACCTATAAAGGACAGACTGTCTCCTCAAGCAGCTCCCTGAATCCTGTATATCCAAAGAGTCACCTCATAAAGGAGAGCTCAGACTGATATTTGGCAGGTATCCTTCTGGGACAAAGTTAGCAGAAGAAGAAACTAGTAGCAACCCTTACTGTTCTGCAGCTGCTGCAGGTGATCCCCAGGCAAGCAGGGCCTGGAGTGGACCTCAGCAGTCCTACAGCAGAGGGGCCAGGCTGTTAGAAGGTAAACTAAGAAACAGAAATAACTTCATCATCAACAAACTGGACGTCCACTCAGAGACCCAATCTGAAAGTCAGCAACTACAAAGACAACAGGTGGATAAATCCACAAAGATGGGAAGAAACCAGCGCAAAAAGGATGAAAACACCTGAAACCAGAACGCCTCTCCTCCTACAAGGGATCACAACTCCTCACCAGCAAGGGAACAAGG
>NW_016107578.1:1222889-1229521 GCF_001604975.1 Cebus imitator | reverse complement strand
TGTTGGTGGGAGTGTAAATTAGTTCAACCATGGTGGAAGACAGTGTGGTGATTCCTCAAGGACCTAGAAATAGAAATTCCATTTGACCCAGCAATCCCATTACTGGGTATATATCCAAAAGATTATAAATCATTCTACTATAAGGACACGTGCACACGAATGTTCATTGCAGCACAGTTTACAATAGGAAAGACCTGGAACCAACCCAAATGCCTATCGATGATAGACTGGACAGTGAAAATGTGGCACATATACACCATGGAATATTATGCAGCCATCAAAAATGATGAGTTCGTGTCCTTTGTAGGGACGTGGATGAACCTGGAAAACACCATTCTCAGCAAACTGACACAAGAACAGAAAATCAAACACCGCATGTTCTCACTCATAGATGGGTGTTGAACAATGAGAATACATAGACACAGGGAGGGAAGCACCATACACTGGGGTCTGTTGGGGGGAAATAGGGGAGGGACAGTGGGGGCTGGGGAGTTGGGGAGAGATACCATGGGGACAAATGCCAGATATAGGTGAAGGGGAGGAAGGCAGCAAATCACACTGCCACGTGTGTACCTATGCAACAATCTTGCATGTTCTTCACAAGTACCCCAAAACCTAATATGCAATGAAGAAAAAAAGCTTCTGCGCCACAAAACAAACAACTGAGTGAAGAGACAATGTACAGATTGAGAAAAAATATTTGCAAGCTATACATATGGTAAGGGATTAATATCCAGAATATGTAAGGAACTCAAACAGCTCTATCAACAGAAAACAAACAATTCAATTAAGAAATGATCAAGGGGTTAGTTGCAGTGGCTCATACTCTTATACTTGTAACCCCAGCACTCTGGGAGGCCAAGGTGGGAGGATCACTTGACCCCAGGAGTTTGAGGCCAGTCTGGGAAACATGGCAAAACCATTTCTAATTAAAAAACAAAACCAAACAGAAAACAAAAAACTTGGCTGTGTGGTGCGTGGCTGCAGTCCCAGCTACTTGAAGGGCTAAGGTGGAAAAATCAATCACTGAGCCTAGGGAAGCTGAGGTTGCAGTGAGCAATGATCGTGTCACTGCACTACAGTCTGCGCAACAGAGCAAGAGCAAGACTGTCTTGAAAAAGAGGAAGAGAGAGAGACGAGAGAGAAGAGAGAGGAGGGAGAGAGAGAGAGAGGGAGAGAGAGAGAGAGAGAAGGGGGAAGGACGAGGAGGAGGAGGGGAGGGGATGGAAGGGAAGAATATTCACTTGTTTTTGTGGCATGCATACACACAGGTGGTCAGTCCTATGAAGAAAAGCAAGGAATAATAAGGTCCTAACCCCAGTGAAGATTGCTTGAGCCCAGGTTGAGGCTACAGTAAGCCATGATCACACCAATGCACTTCAGTCCAGGTGACAGAGCAAGACCCCAAAGAAAGAAGGAAAGGGAGGGGAGGGGAGGGGAGGGGAAGGGGGGGAGAGGGAAGGACAGAACGAAAGAAGGAAGAAAGGAGGTAAGGGAGAAACAGAGGGAGGAAGGAAGGAAGGGAGGGAGGGAAGAGGGGAGGGGAGGGAGAGGAAGAAAGGAAAGAAGAAAGGAAGTGAGGAAGGGAGAAACGGAGGCAGGAAGGGAGGGAGGGAAGAAATTCCCCAAAGATGGTACTCATTTTTGTGGCATGCATACCTACGTAGTCAGTCCTATGAAGACAAGCAAGGGAATGAGTCCTAACCCCAGTAAGTCTTCCAGATTGGTCTCCAAGGCTGGATGTCTGGAGAAACCCGGTGGACACATTCACCTTTCAGCTTATTCCAACCATGACTGAAGAGGCCCAGCTAGGTAATATGGGTCCCCTTGAGCTACCAGCTTAGCTTCAGCTGGATGAATGCATGATAAAGTTATAATAAAGTTTTCTCAAAAGATCTAGCTGCCAATAGGTAAAGCCACAAGGCTGCTAATGTCAGGCTACTGCACTCATTCCATTTCCATTTGACCAGCAAAACCTACTGGGACATTCCCTTACTGGTCACTAAATTCTTTGGAGATGTCAAGCATTCAGTTTCATAAAGAGATGAGTACTAGGTCCCTACCTGACCTTTTGTTTTTTTAATAGAGACAGAGTCTTGCTATGTTGTCCAGGCTGGTTGTGACCTCATGAGTTCAGGTGATCCTCCTGTCTTGGCCTCCCAAAGTGCTGAGATTACAGGCATGAGCCCAGCCTCTACCTTTTCTTTTTTGAGATATTTTTGCTCTTGTTGCCCAGGCTGGGTGCAGTGAGGCAATCTTAGCTCACTGCAACATCCACCTCCTGGGTTCAAACAATTCTCCTGCCTCAGCCTCCCAAGTAGCTGGGATTACAAGCGCACACCACCACACCCAGCTAATTTTTGTATTTTTAGTAGAGACAGGGTGTCACCATGCTGGCCAGGATGGTCTCAATCTCTGACCTTGTGATCCACATGCCTCAGCCTCCCAAAGTGCTGGGATTACAGGCATGAGCCACTATGCACAGCCTCGTTTGAGTTTTATGAGTTCTTTTGCCAGATGAGTTTGGATGCTTTAAGGGATAATAAACACAAAACGCTTTTTCACATGCCTTAGATCGACTGAAATGGTCTTCTATGTGACTTCTCATGTTTAGCAGACCGAAGGCTGAAAAGAGGCTGGGTGCAGGGGCTCACACATGTAATACCAGCACTTTGGGAAGCCAAGGTGGGCAGATCACTTGAGACCAGGAGTTCCCGACCAGCCTGACCAACATAATGAAACCCCAGCTCTACTAAAAATACAAAAATTAACCAAGCATGGTGGCACATGCCTGTAATCCAACTACTCCAGAGGCTGAGACAGGAGAATTGCTTGAACCTAGGAGGCAGAGGTTGCAGTGAGCCGAGATCATGGACTGCACTCAAGCCTGGGCAACAAAGGGAGACTGTCTCAAACACACACACACACACACACATCATTTCATTCCTTACATTCATAAGTTCTCTCTCCATTTTAACTCTGAACATGAACATTAAAGACTATGGAATATCTAAAGGTTTTCTCACATTCTCTACTATATTATTTTCCTAGGGCTGACCAAAAAAAAAAAAAAAAAAACAAAACAAAACCACACACACACATTGGATGACTTAAACAACAGAAATTTATTTGCTCATAGTTTTGGAGGCTGGAAGTCCAGGATCAAAGTGTAGATAAAGATGGTTTCCTTCATAATGAGCCTTAAAAGAAGTATCTCTTCCAGGAATCTCTCCTTGACTTGCAGATACCATTTCTGGTCATGTCACATAAAATTCTGTTCCTGCTACCCTGGTATCTCTTTCACTTCTTGTAAGGAAACCAGTCATATTGAATGAGGGCCCCATTCTAACTGCCTCATTTTAAAATCACCTCTTTAAAAAACAACATTTCCAAATACCACCTCATCTTGAGGTCCCAGGAGAGGAAGCCTTAATATGTTGACTGGTGGATGAGACATGGGACATAATCCAGATCAGCAGTCCCCTAACTTTTTGGCACCAGGGGCCAGTTTCATGAAAGACATTTTTCCTACGGACTGAAGTAGGGGATTGGGGATTAAACTGTTCCACCTCAGATCATCAGGCCTTAGATTCTCGTAAGGAATGTGCAACCTAGATCTCCTGCATATGCAGTTCACAATAGAGTTCATGCTCCTATGAGAATCTAATGCTGCTGCTGATCCGACAGAAGGTGGAGGACAGGCAGTAATGCTTGCTCACCCTACATTCACCTCTGTATGTGTGGCCCAGATCATAACAGGCCACGGACCAGTACCAGTCCATGACCAGGAGTTTGGGGACCCCTGATCTAGGCCATTCCACTTATATTCATCAAGTTATTCTCCAGCATACATTGGCATGTGCATATTAAAGCTGTGAAACATAAAAAGGTTTTCCCACCACGCAAAGTGGCTCACATCTGTAATCCCAGTACTTTGGGTGGCCCAGGTGGGCACATCATGAGGTCAGGAGATCGAGATCATCCTGGCTAACACAGCGAAACACCATCTCTACTAAAAATACAAAAAATTAGCTGGGCATAGTGGCACATGCCTGTAGTCCCAGCTACCCAGAAGGCTGAGGCAGGAGAATCATTTGAACCCGGGAGGCGGAGGTTGCAGTAAGCCAAGATCATGCCACTGCACTCCACCCTGGGAAACAGAGCCTCCACCAAAAAGAAAAAAAAAAAAGTTTTCCCACACTCCTTGAATTCATAGTTTCTCTCCAGCTTGAGTTCTAAAATGTTTATCAAGGACTGAGTAGCAGTGTGGCTTCCCCACATTCCTTACATCAATATGGCTTCTCTCCATTGGGAATCCTCACATATACCTTAAGGCTTGAGGAGTAAGGGAAGATTTCCCCATATTCCTTACAGTCCTAGGTTTTTTCCTAGTGGGAGTTTTGTGGTATCAGTCCTAAGGATTAAATGAAGCCTTTCCCACATTTTCCATATACGTAGGGTTTCCTGCCACTGTGAATTCTTACATGTTCATTATGACCTGAGATAATAAAGAAGTGGTTCCACATTAACTCCCATAGCATTTCTCTACAGTGTGACTTTGTTCACGTTTCCTGTAAATGGGAACCACAGAGAGCTTTCCCACAATTCTAACACTGATAAGGTTTCTCCTCAGTGTGAGTTTTTTAAGTATATGAAAAGGGACTATTAGAATTGAAGAATTTGACCAGGCATGGTGGCTCATGACTGTAATCCTAGCACTTTGGGAGGCTGAGGCAGGTGGATCATCTGAGGTCAGGAGTTCAAAATGAGCCTGGACGACATGGTGAAACCTCATCTCCACTAAAAATACAAAAAATTAGCTGGGTGCAGTGGCATGCACCTGTAATCCCAGCTACTTGGGAGACTGAGGCAGGAGAATCACTTGAACCCGGGAGGCAGAGGCTGCAGTGAGCTGACATCACGCCACTGCACTCCAGCCTGGGTGACAGAGTGAGACTTTGTCTCAAAAAAAAAAAAAAAAAAAAAAAAAAAAAAATAAAAAAAAAAAAAAAAAAAAAAAAAAAAAAAAAAAAAAGAATTGAAGAATTGATCACACTACTAACATTCACAGGGTTTCCATACACTGTGAGTTCACATATTTGAAATGAATTAGAGTAACTGTAGGTTTTTCAATATTGCTGTACATTTTTAGGGGTTTTCTCCAGTGAGTTGGCATGTGGATACTAAAAAGGAAGGATTATATAAATCCTTTCCAACATTTCGTACACTGAAAGGGCATCTCTCCAGAGTAAATTCTCACACATTCATTAAGCTTTGAGTGAGTAACTAGTGCCAGCTTCTCAATATTTCTTACATTTATAGGGCTCTGTACACTATGGGTCCTTGTTTAAGAAGGGCTGAGCATTGATGATGGCCTCTTTTTACTTGTTTTTGAGACAGTGTCTCTCTCGCCCAGGCTGGAGCGCAGTGACAAAATCTCAGCTCACTGCAACCTCGGCTCACTGCAACCTCCACCTCCTGGATTCAAGTGATTCTCTCACCTCAGCCTCCCAAGTAGCTGGGATTACAGGCGCCTGCCACCACACACAGCTGACTTTTCTATTTTTTGTAGAGAAAGGGTTTCACCATGTTGGTCAAGCTGACTTTTTTTGGTTTGTTTTGTTTTTGAGACTAAGTCTCAGTCTGTTGCCCAGACTGGAATGCAGTGGTATGATCTCAGCTCACTGCAACCTCTGCCTCCCAGGTTCAAGCAATTCTCCTGCCTTAGCATCCAAAGCAGCTGGGATTACAGGTGCCTGCCACTACACCTGGCTAATTTTTGTATTTTTAGTAAAGACCTGGTTTCACCACATTGGCCAGACTGGTCTCAAACTGGCCTCAAGTAATCCACCCAGCTTGGCCTCCCAGAGTGCTAGGATTACAGGCCCGAGTCACTCTGGCTGTTGATATAAAAAAAGGAATTTGGCTGGGTGCAGTGGCTCAAACCTGTAATCCCAGCATTATGGGAGGCCAAGGTGGGCGGATAACGAGGACAAGAGATCAAGACCGGCCTAGCCAACATGGTAAAATCCCATCTCCAGTAAAAATATAAAAATTAGCTGGGCATGGTGGGACATGCCTGTATTCACAGCTACTTCAGAGGCTGAGGGAGGAAAATCACTTGAACCTGGGAGGCAGAGGTTGTGGTTAGCTGAGATCACCCCACTGCACTCCAGCCTGTGCAACAAAACAAGGCTCTGTCTCAAAAAAAAAAAAAAAAATGGAATTTGTCACTTGATCCCAGAAAGAAGTAAAAAGATGAACAGCCTCAAAAGTCAACAACTCTTCCCAGATGTGTAAGATTAACGGGGCTGCAGGGCAAACCATCATGGAGGGAGGGGTTATCTGCACTTTGTGAGTTTTACCTCCAGGGGCTGAAACAGGTTTTCACAGTCAATATCAGAGAAAAATCCCTTATGCTCTTGGCTAAGAATGTGAAAAAAGAGTGCTCTCTTCGTAACAAAGCCTACCATCAGGAGAAACTAGTTCACCAGAGAAAAATCTGCTTTTGGGCCAGGCATGGTGGCTCACACCTGTAATCTTAGCACTTTGGGAGGCTGAGGCGGGCGAATCACCTGAGGTCAGGAGTTCAAGACCAGCCTGGCCAACATGGCGAAACCCTGTCTTTAAAA
>NW_016107578.1:1207064-1222824 GCF_001604975.1 Cebus imitator | reverse complement strand
TTTTGAGATGGAGTTTTTGCTTTTGTTGCTCAGGAGTACAAAGGCACAATCTTGGCTCACTGCAACCTCTACCTCCTGGGTTCAAGAGATTCTCCTGCCTCAGCCTTCCGAGAAGCTGGGATTACAGGCATGCGCCACCACACTGTTAATTTTGTATTTTTAGTAGAGATGGGTATTTCTTTACATTGGTCAGGCTGGTCTCAAACTCCTGACCTTAGGTGATCCACCCACCTCGGCCTCCCAAAGTGCTGGGATTACAGGCATGAGTCACCATGCCTGGCCAATCTTCTGGGTTTAATGAGAGCTTCAGTGACCCGGAGGAAGGAAATAACCAACTCCAGCCAACTCTATACATCCTGATCCAACTTAAGGGTGGGAAAAACTATCAAGTTCACAGTGCAGAGGCACGGACTCACTAAAAGGCTGACATCTAATGACTGGACAATAGAACACTGCTGCTCTCACCACAACTTACCACCATTATTAGAGGCCTATTTACAGCAGTTCCTCTTATCTGGTATGCCACGTCCAGCTACGGAAAAATTGCAAGCATACTAAAAGGAAAAGTTAGTTTAAAGAGAAAGAATAAGAACCAGAACCAGATATAGAAGGATTGTTGAAATTATCAGACTGGGAATTTAAAACAATTATGATTGGTATGTCCTGGGTTCTAATGGATAAAGCAGACAGCATCCAAGAACAGATGGGCAGTGTAAATACAGAGACAGAAATTCTAAGAATCACAAATAAATGCCAGAGATTGAAGACAGTGTAATAGAAAGTGAAGAATGCTTTTGGTAGGCTTATTATTGGCCAGGAAACAGCCAACTAAAGAGCTTGAGAATATGGCAGTAAAAAATCCACAACTGAAAAGCAAAGAGAACTAAGAATAAAAAACAAGATATAAGAACTGTGGGATACCTACAAAAGTTGTATCTTACATATAAACGAAATACCAGATGGAAAGAAAAAAAAGGAAAAGAAATATCTGAAACAATAATGACTGAATATCTCAAAATTAACTCAGACACCAAAACACAAATCCAGAAGGCTAAGCAAACACCAAGCAGGACAACCACCAAAAAAACCTACACCTAGGCATATCATTTAAAAATAACAGAATATCAAAGATATCAAAAGATCCTCAAAGAAGCCAGAAGGGGAAAATGCTTTATGTTTTGAGGATCAAGTGCAAGAAATACATCCAACTTTGAGCACAGAAGGAAGAAGTGAAGGTAAAATACAAATGTTCATTTTTATAATTCTTAATTGATCAAACAGACAGCTTCTGAAAAATAGCTACAATGTACTAGATTACATATGCTAGTTTCATGTGCGAGTGTGCATATGCAGGTAAGTGAAATATAATAATGGTGGAAGGTCTGAGAGGGAGGATTTAGAATTATTTTGATGGTATAAGGTACTAACACTACTCATGAAACAGTACAGTATTATAAATATGAGAATTCATGTAAATATTATGGTGTGTAAAATATTTAAAGGTTATACCACATTCCTTACCTTCCCAGGGTTTTGAGGTCATTTTAGATGGGTAAAAAATTCTGTGGAGTTAATGTAAGGCTTCCTACATGCATTACAGGGAGAAGGCTTCTCTCCAGTTCAACTTCTTACACCTTTCTAGAAGGTAGAAAACATTAATGTAAGCTCTTCTACAATCCTAATGGGGTCTCGGTCTGCTCCAAGTTCCAATATGGTGTATAAGGTCACAGATTCCTTACTTTACAGTAAAAGTAACTTTCCTTTCTTCCCCCTCTATTTTCACACAGTCTATGACCAGATAACTTTTATGTGATTAAAATAGAGTGAACATTCACAGGCTTTTTCATGTGCCTTACATTCATACAATGTCTCTCCTATGTAACTTCTCCTGTGTGTAGAAAGAACCAAAGGCTCAATGAAGGTTTTCCCACACCTTACATTCATATAGCTTCTCTCCAGTGTAGCTTTGCATGTGAATATTAAGGCTTTTGGACAATCTATAAACGTTTTTGCTTATTGCTTACCATATTAACTTGCTAGAGCCGCCACAACAAAACACCAGAATGGGTGGCTCAAACAAGAGAAGTTTACTTGCTCAAAGTTCTGGAAGCCCAAGATCAATGTGCCAGCAAGCAAGGTTGGAGGCCTTGATAAAAGGATCTGTTCCAGCCTTCTGTCTTTGGCTTGCAGACGGACTCATGTGATGACCTCATGTCATCTCCTCTATTTGCTGTCCCACTTGTGTCTTTCTCTTCTTATAGGGACAGCAGTCTCAATTTAATCAAATAATTTTTTTTTGAGATGAAGTCTTACACTGTCGCCCAGGCTGGAGTGCAGTGGCACGATGTCTGTTCACGGCAACCTCTGCCTCCTGGGTTCAAGCTATTCTCTTGCTTCAGTCTCCCAAGTAGCTGGGATTAGAGGCACCTGCCACCACACCTGGATTTTTTTTTTTTTTTTGGTATTTTTAGTAGAGACAGGGTTTCACCATGTTGGTCAGGCTGGTCTCAAACTCCTGACCTCAAGTGATCCACCCACCTTAGCCTCACAAAGTGCTGGGATTACAGGAATTAAATAATTTTCATAGTTTCTTCTCTCCAGTGTGAGTTCATTCATGTCTTTGAAGTGAATCAGAACAAATTAGAGCTTTCCCACATTTATTACATGGACAGAGTTTCTCATTAGTGAGTTCGTTCGTGTCTTCGAAGTGAACGAGGATGACTGTAAGCTTTCCCGCACTGCTGACATTTATAGGGTTTCTCTTCCATGTGTGTTTTTTCGTGAATTCTAAAGGAACTGGAACATATGAAGGCTTTCCCACACTGTTTACATTCAAAGGGCTTCTCTCCAGTGTGAGTCCTTTCATGTATTTGAAATGAACTGGAATGACTGAAGGCCTTTCCACATTGTTTACACTCATAGGGTTTTTCTCCAGTGTGGATTCGCATGTGAATTTTAAGGTGGGTGGAATAGTTAAAAGCCTTCCCACATTCCTTACAGGTGTATGGTTTCTGGGCACTGTGCGTTCGCATGTGATTATTAAGACATGAGGGATACCCAAATACTTTCCCGCATATCTTACACTCACAGGCCTTCTCTTCAGTGTGAGTTCTCAAGTGTCCACTAAGATTTGAGGAAATTGCAAAGGCTTTCCCACATTCAGCACACACAAAAGGCTTCTCTCCAGTGTGAGTTCTGATATGTTGAATAAGGCGTGAGGACGTAAGGAAGGATTTCCCACATTCCTTACATTCATAGGGTTTGTCTCCACTATGAGATCGTACATGTATACTAAGGCCCGAGTACTGAGTGAAGGCTTTCCCACATTCCTTACATATATACGGTTTCTCTCCAGTGTGAGTTCTTCCATGTATCTGAAATGAATTGGAATAATTGAAGGCTTTCCCACATTCCTTACATTCATAGGGTTTCTCCCCAGTGTGGGTTCGCATGTGAATACTGAGGTAGGCTGGGTATCTATAGCCTTTTCCACATTCCTTACATTTATAGGGCTTTTTTGCATTGAGGGTTTCTATAAGCACAGAAAGGTTTGTGGAGTCAATAAAACCTGGCCCATTCCATTCATAGAGTTTTTCTCCATTGTGCGTTTTCACATGTGCCTGAAGGTATAGCCCATTAATGAAGGATTTTCCACAATGACTACATTCAAATGACTTTTCTTGTGTGCTAGTTCTCTGGCATACAATATTTGGTGTCAGGTTGAAGATTTTTTCACTCTGATTAAACTCAGACAGTTTCTCACCAGTAGAGGTTTTCTCATGCAGAATAAGGAAATCTTTTCCATACTGATTACAGTCATGAGCGTTCCCTGTACTTTGAGTTCTCATGTGCATCTTAAGGCATGAGTGTTCACTGAACGCTTCTCCACCTTGCTCACAGTCACAAAGTTTCCCTCTATTGTGGTTTCCTTCCTGTTGAAGGGATGATAAGAATTTTATCAAACATATTAACAGAATGCACCCATCTGAAGCTAAAAACATTATTATAATAATGATTATAATTTATGGCATTTTTATTACAGGCATTCAGGTCCTGCCCTGTAGATTTATTTTAAGTGGTATGACTTAACTCTTATTCTAGAATGCTGTGCCATCTACTTTAATTGTGGCCAGGCCTGTAATCCCAGCAGTTTGGGAGGCCGAGCGGGGCAGATCATATGAGGTCAGGAGTTCAAGAACAGCCTGGCCAACATGGTGAAATCCTGTCTCTACTAAAAATACAAAAATTAGCTGGGTGTGGTGGCACATGCCTATGATCCCAGCTATGTGGGAGGCTAAGGCATGGGAATTGAATTGCTTGAACCTGGGAGGCAGAGGTTGCAGTGAGCCAAGATGGTGTCACTGTACTTCAGCCTGGGCAACAAAGCGAGACTCCGTCTCAAAATTATAATAATCATAGGCTTGGTGCTGTGGTTCATGCCTGTAATCACAGCATTTGGGAGGCTGAGGCAGGTGATCACTTGAGGTAGATTGGGAGTTCCAGACCAGCCTCACCAACACAGAGAAACCCCATCTCTATTAAAAATACAAAATTAGCCGGGTGTGGTGGCACATGCACATAATCCCAGCTACTTGGGAGGCTGAGGCAGGAGAACTGCTTGAACCCAGGAGGCAGAGGTTGCAGTGAACCAAGATTGAGCCATCACAATCCAGCCTGGCCACAAGAACAAAACTCCATCTCAAATAATAATAATAATAATAATAATAATGGATTGTTGTAGAATTCTGAGATACTGTTTTTAAAATTCAATGTCTAGATGGGTGCAGTGGCTCACATTTGTAATTCCAGCATTTTGGGAGGCCAAGGTGGGTAGATTGTTTGAACCTAGGAATTAGAGAGCAGCCTGGGCAACATGATGAAACCCTATCTCTACAAAAAATATTAAAAAATTAGCTGGGCATGGTGGTACATTCCTGTAGTCCCAACTATATAAGAAGCTGAAGTGGGAAGATCACTTGAGCCAAAGGGTCAAGGCTTCAGTGAGCCATGTTTGTGCCACTGGACTCCAGTCTGAGTGACACAGCAAGACCTTGTGTCAACAAAAAAAAAATTTTTTTAATTCAAAGTCTAAGCCAGATGTGGTAGCTCATGCCTGTAATCCCAGCACTTTGGTAAACTGAGGCAAAGGATCACTTGAGCACAGGAGCTCAAGACTAGTCTGGGCAACACAGCAAGATCCTATATCTACAAAAAATTTAAAGAATTAGCTGGGTGTGGTGGTGCACACCTGTAGTCCAGCTACTAGGGAGGGTGAGGTGGGAGGATAGCTTAAGCCTAGGAGGTCAAGGCCATAATGAGCCATGATTATACCACTGCACTCCTGCCTGGGTGACAGCAAGACCCTGTATCAAAAAAACACCAAAACAAAACTCAATGTCTAGTTCCATATGTGGAAATGTGAAGAAGCTCTGAGGAAACAAGTTTCATGATACATTTAGAGAACCCCCAAACTCATCACTCTCTCTTGCGTGTATGCAACTTCTCTCAAATATCTCTTATTTTTGCTGACTTTCCATAACAGAATTCCTGATTTTCTCTGAGGATGGAAAATAAGAACTATCCCTTGCAAATCTTACCAATTGTATCCCAATGGATGTCTGACCCGTCAAACAGTTCTGCTGAAGTGTAGACCACTGCGTTTCAAGTTGCAATTCCCATCCTGAAATAAAACAGACAAACAAATAAAAGGACTTAGGCAAGGTGAGGTAGCTCATGCCTGTAATCCCAGCACTTTGGGAGGCCAAGGCAGGCACATCACTAGAGGTCAGGAGTTGGGGAGCAAGCCTGGCCAACATGGTGAAACCCCGTCTCCACTAAAAATACAAAAGTTAGCTGCGTGTGGTGGTGAGCACCTGTGATCCCAGCTACTCAGCGGGCTGAGGCAGAATGTCTTGAACCTGGGAGGCAGAGGTTACAAGGAGCTGAGATCACACCACTGCACTCCAGCCTTGGCGACAGAGTGAACAACAATGACAAATTAAAGGATTTGGGGAAAAAAAATGGAAAGAAATGGAACGAGCTGAAAACAATAAGGCTCATTTCTATTTGTTTCAAATTAAACATGGCAAGAAAAAACAGAAATAGATTTGGGGATTTGGGCTACATCAAAAATTTGATTTTGATGTAAATGATCCAAAGGGGGAGAAACTGGCTAAGACAAGGACACGAGTAAAAATTTTAGATCGTTTATTACAAATTGATGCTATAAAAATTAAAACTGATAGTGATTCCTGCAGATGTACCTTGATTTTCTTAGAAAAGAAAAAAAANAAAAAAAAAAAAAAAAAAAAAAAAAAAAAAAAAAAAAAAAAAAAAAAAAACTGATAGTGAATAGAATATCAGGGAGTGAAAGTAGGAAATTCTGGAAAAGCGTGTAACAAAAATTGACTTAAGGAAATGTTCTGGCCAGGCACAGTGGCTCATGCCTGTAATCCCAGCACTTTGGGAGGCCAAGGTGGGTGGATCACCTGAGGTCAGGAGTTCACCACCAGCGTGGTCAACATAATGAAACTCCATTGCTACTAAAAATTTTAGCCAGGTGTGGTGGTGGGTGCCTGTAATCCCAGCTACTTGGGAGGCAGAGGCAGGAGAATCATTTGAACCTGGGAGGTGGAGGTTGCAGTGAGTCAAGACTGCGCCACACTGCACACCAGCCTGGGCAACAAGTGCGAAACTTTGTCTCAAAAAAAAAAAAAAAAAAGAAATGTTCTAAGACCCCAGGTGGATGCCTGAGATCATGGCTAGTTCTGAACCCTGTATATACTATGATATTTCAACCTAGTAACTGAGATGGCCATTATGCGACTGACAGGTGGTGTACACAGTGTGGATATACGGACAAAAGGATGATTCACATGCCAGGCAGGATGACATAAGATTTCATCATACTACTGAGAACAGTGAAAATTTTTAAACTTGGAATGTTGTTTTATTTCTGGAATTTTTTTTTTTTTTTTGCGGGGTAGTGGGGCAGTGGCCAGGGTCTCACTCTGTCACCTAGGCTGGAGTGCAGTGGTGTAATCACATCTCATCGCAGCCTTGACCTCCCAGGCTCAATCAATCCTCAAAACTGTCTCCTGAGTGGCTGGGACAGCAGGTGTGTCCCACCACCCTCAGCTAATTTTTCTATTTTTTGTAGAAACAAGGTTCTCGGTACATTGCCTAGGCTGGTCTCGAACTCCTGGGCTCAATGATTCACCCACCTAGGCCGTCCAAAGTGTAGGGATTACAGGCATGGGCCACCGTGCCTGACTGAATTTTCCATTTAATATTTTTTGGACCATGGTTGACTGTAGATAACTGAAACAGTGAAAAATGAAATTTTCATTTTTCAGACAAGGGGGGACTGTTCTGTAAGTAAAAGTGTGTGGGAAGTTAAATATTTTCTAACTTTATCTAAACCTGCAGAGAGAAAATACATGTTAAAAAGTTTCCTAGGCCAAAGCATGGTGGCTCATGACTGTAATCCTAGGAATTTGGTAGGCTGAGGTGGGTAGATTACCTGAGGTCAGGAGTTCGAGACCAGCCTGACCAACATGGAGAAACCCCATCTCTACTAAAAATACAAAAATTAGCCAAGCGTGGTGGCGGGCACCTGTAATCCCAGCTACTCAGGAGGCTGAGGCAGGAGAATTGCTTGAACCTGGGAGGTGGAGGTTGCAGTGAGCCAAGATTGCGCCACTGCACTCTAGCCTGGGCAACAAGAGTGAAACTCCAGCTCAAAAAAAAAAAAAAGTTTCCTAATTATGCTTCCAAACATAGTGACTTTCTCATCAACCAGAGTTGTTCTTCACGAACACTCACCTTGGAGAACGCCTCCCTGAACTGTCCTTGACTCTTCTTGTTCCAACCAAGATATCAGACTGGGTTTGATGATCTGACCTCCTGAGCACAGAAAAAAACATTAATGGAAGAGGCTCATACAAGAGATTACAAACTGCTCTTTCCCGGCTGCCACCAGGTCATGCAGAGGTGGAGGCTTGATTGCGTTCAAGATTCGGCTTCACCCGTAACCCACTGCCATGACTGAGGAAGACATTGCTGCTGGAGGTGTAATGGACATCAATACTGCTTTACAAGAGGTACTGAAGACTGCCCTCATCCACGATGGCCTAGCACGTGGAATCTGCGAAGCTGCCAAAGCCTTAGACAAGTGTCAAGCCCATCTTTGCGTGCTTGCATACAACTGTGATGAGCTTATGTATGTCAAGTTGGTGGAGGCCTTTTGTGCTGAACACCAAATCAACCTAATTAAGGCTGATGACAACAAGAAACTAGGGAATGGGTCGGCCTCTCTAAAAATGGCAGAGAGGGGAAGCCCCATAAAGTGGTTGGTTGCAGTTGAGTAGTAGTTAAGACTATGGCAAGGAATCTCAGGCCAAGGATGTCATTGAAGAGTACTTCAAATGCAAGAAATGAAGAAATAAATCTTTGGCTCACACATACACACACAAAGAGATTACAAACCTTTCTATGATTCAGGAACTACAGATCTAATGAAAGTGGCGAAGTTATTTCAGAAGGGCTAAAAATGCAAATAACACCTCTGTCTGTGCCCCAAACAGTCTGGTTACTTCTTTTCCCTAAAACCGAAATTCAGGCTTACGTACATATTTAAAAAGCACTACGACTTTTATTCAAACACAAAATAACAGTCAGATGCAGTGGCTCATGCCTGTAATCCCAACACTTTGGGAGGCTGAGGCAGGTGGATCACTTGAGGTCAGGAGTTCAAGACCAGCCTAGCCAACATGGTGAAACACCATTCTACTAAACACACACACACACACACACACAAAATAGCCAGGTATGTTGGTGCACACCTGTAATCCTAGTTATTTGGGAGGCTGAGGCACAAGAATCGCTAGAACCCAGGAGACAGAGGTGGCAGTGAGCTGAGATCAAGCCAGTGCACTCCAGCCTGTGCAAAAGAATGAAACTGTGACTCAAAACAACAAAAAAAATACAAAATAAGAAAGTATAACAAAGAGATCCTTATTCTCCTTGGGAGAAAACTACACCAGTGGTTTTCAAAACATTATTGTGCATCACAGTCATCTAGAGGACTTGTTGAAACACAGATGATTGGGCTCCAACTCCAGGTTTCTGGGTGGAGAATGAAAATGTACATTTTTTTTTTTAAGACGGAGTCTTGCTGTTGCCCAGGCTGGAGTGCAGTGGCATCATCTTGGGCTCACAGCAACTCTTCTTCCTCTTGGGTTCACGTGATTCTTCTGCCTCAGCCTCCCAAGTAGCTGGGACTATAGACATGCACCACCATGCCCGGCTAATATTTGTATTTTTAGTAGAGATGGGGTTTTACCATGTTAGCTAGGCTGGTCTCAAACTCCTGATCTCAGGTAATCTGCCTGCCTCAGTCTCCCAAAGTGCTGGGATTACAGGCGTGAACCACCGTGTCTGGCAGAAAATGTACATTTCTAACAGACAGATGGTGTTGCTATTAATCTTGGACCACATTTTGAGAGTGGTCACAGATTAAAACCTATTTAGGATAGTGACTATGTCTCTGTTATTTCTTTTTGTGTTCAAGTTAACGTCGCTAATGCTACAACACAGTAAGCACATAACATATATCAGTCCCATAGGAGGCTGCCAGGGATGATGCCAGTCTTACCTACTGTGGCCAGGTTCTTGTAGTTCTCTAGCATCACATCACTGTAGAGGCTTCTCTGAGTTGGGTCTAGTAAAGTCCACTCCTCCTGGGTGAAGTCCACAGCCACATCATCAAAGGTCACTGAATCCTAAAGCATCAACACAGATGCTGGTTGGAGCCAACTAACATGTCCATCAGCACCCACTGGAGAATAAGGAAGGAGGACGCAATGCCTATACAGGATTCCAGGGGCTGTAATTACCGACTCCAGGGTTTAAGGGTCCTAGAAACTCCTCTCTCCATAAGCACAATCACTGTCATCTCCTCCACTCATAGGCCATTAATGGTACTTCTTGAATATGAATTTATCTCAGCACAACCGGACTAGAAGATCTCATCTTATTTCCATCTATTTGAGCACACTGCTCAGCACATTCCAGACATCCAATCAACGCTGATAAACAACTTGAACAAAGGACACTTTATTTATTTATTTAGAAGCAGAGTCTCGCTCTGTCACCCAGGCTAGAGTGCAATGGCGCAATCCTGGCTCACTGCAAACTCCGCCTCCCGAGTTCAAGCAATTCTCCTGCCTCAGCCTCCCGAGTAGCTGGGATTACAGGTACGCCACCACACCTGTCTAATTTTTGTATTTTTAGTAGAGACGGACTTTCACCATGTTTGTCAAGCTGGTCTCAAACTCCTGACGTTGTGATCCACCTACCTCAGCCTCCCAAAGTGCTGGGATTACAGGCATGAGCCACCACACCCAGCCAGGACATTTTACTTTTCTAATTCAAAAAAAATTTTTTGAGACAGTCTCACTCTGTTGCCCAGGCTAGAGTACAGTGGTGCAATCACAGTTCACTGCAGCCACAACCTCCAGGGCTCAACTGATCCACCCACTTCAGCCTCCCAAGTAGCTGGGAGTACAGTCATGCACCACTTTGCCCAGCTAATTTTTAAATTTTTAGTAGACAAGGTCTCATTATGTGGCCCAGGCTGGTCTTGAACACCTGTACTCAAGCAATCTGCCTGCCTCAGGCTCCTGAAGTGCTAGCATTACAGGCATAAGCCGCCATGCCCAGACCAGGATGATTTTCAAGTTAACACCTCCCTATATGGGAAGCCCCATTCCTTGGGGAAATTCAAATGGGGATTCAGTCCTTGAGTGACACTTTACTTATTTAAGAAGCCTGGAGACAAGTCTGTCTAGAGGGAAATGTGTCTACCTAGTGGATGCAAGTTTGTTGCTATGTACAAGGATACAGTTACTTTTTACCTGATAATAATTTGTTAGGCAGTCGGCCACTATCCTTCCTGCTGCTGTCTTTTCTTCATGAAGGCAAACTGGGTCCCCAGAAAGATAATGTACTGTAAGAAAACAGAGGCATGAGAGCCCCAAGATGACCATAATCCCCACATCCACCTACCTAGAGGTCATTACTCCTAGTACGAAATTCCCAAATATTCCTGCAAAATCAAGAAAACTCACATGAGGCCAGCTGCAGTAGCTCATATCTCTAATCCTGGTGCTCTGGGAGGTTGAGGCGGGAGGACAGCTTGAGGTGACAAGTTTGAGGTCAGCCTGGGCAACACAGTGAAACCCTTGCTTTACAAAAAATTTTAAAATTAGCCCGGTGTGGCCGGGTGCAGTGGCTCATGCCTGTAATCCCAGTACTTTGGGAGGCCAAGGTGGGCGGATTACGAGGTCAGGAATTCAAGACCAGCCTGACCAACATGGTGAAACCCTGTCTCTACTAAAAATACAAAAATTAGCTGGGCATGGTGGTGCACGCCTGTAATCCAAGCTACTCAGGAGGCTGAGGCAGGAGAATCGGTTGAATCCAAGAGGCGGAGGTTGCAGTGAGCCGAGATCACACCCCTGCACTCCAGCCTGGGAAACGGCAAGACTCTGTCTCAAAAAAAAAAAAAAGAATTAGCTCCATGTGGTGACACACACCTGTAGTCACACTTCCTTGGGAGGCTGACAGAGGACGATTGCTTGAGCCAAGGAGTTTGAGACCACCTTGGGCAACATAGTGAGACCTCCTCATTTCTACCAAAAAAAAAAATATATATATATATATATATTTTTGTTGTTGTTGTTTTGTTTTTTTGAGACAGAGTCTCGCTCTGTTGCCAGGCTGGAGTGCAGTAGCACAATCTCGGCTCACTGCAACCTCCACCTCCCGGGTTCAAGCAATTCTCCTACCTCAGCCTCCTGAGTAGCGGGGAATACAGGCACGTACCACCACTCCCAGCTAATTTTTGTATTTTTTTAGTAGAAATTGGGTTTCATCCTGTTGGCCAAGATGGTCTCAATCTCTTGACCTTGTGATCCACCCGCCTCAGCCTCCTAAAGTGGTGGGATTACAGGTATGAGCCACCGCGCCCGGCCTATATTTTGTTTTAATCAGCCAGGTCCGTGGTGGCATGCACCTGTAGTCCCAGGTACTTGGGAGGCTGAGGTGAAACGACTGCCTGAGCCCAGGAGTTTGAGGCTGCAGTGAGTTATGAATGCACCACTGCACTCCAGCCTAGGCAAAAGAGCAAGATGAAAGGAAAGAGAAAAGAAAATAAAAGAAAAAAAAGAAGAGAAGAGAAAGAAAAGAATAGAAAGAAAAGAAAGAGAGAAGAAAGAAAGGAAAGGGAAAGGGAAAAATGAAAAAAGGGAAAAAGGGAAAGGGAAGGGAAAGGAAAGGAAACACAAACATACAACCTGCTGCCATACAATGCCACAGTAGACCTAAAGGTGGTGATAAGCCATGCTGCCTGCCAGGAAAATTACATCAGTCTCATTTCACAGATAAGGAAACAGACACCCAGAGCCCCTGACTCTATCTTACTGGTAAAATTCACGAAGGAGAATCTGCAGTACCTCTTTCCAAAACTCACAGCCAGGCTGGGGCTGACTCACAAAACAGCACACTCTGGCCCACCTCAGCACCTCCCAAATGAATCATCAGTGTGACCAGCAGCCCGGACCACTGGACTGTAGAGAGAACCTAGAGCAGTGGATCCGAAAAGGAGCAAAAGGACTTACCATGGGACGAATCAACAGCTGCCATCCTGTGAGGTGAGAATGTGCCAGAACCCTGTTTTCATTGATGCCAACATCACTTCAGGACAGCTCATTAATCTAAATGAACAGCAGCAATCTCCATTCCTCTTTATATAGGGTTATTGGGATTCCTGTTGGAATTAACCAATAATCAACAAACATACTTAATCATCAGTCATCAAACATATACACTGGCTGGGGCAGTAGCTCATGCCTGCAGTCCCAGCATTTTGGGAGGCCAAGGTGAGAGGACTGCTTGAGCCCAGAAGTTTGAGACCAGCCTGAGCAACATAGCGAAACCCTATCTCTAAAGAAATTTTAAAAAGCAAATTAAGAAAAGAAAATTGAAGTGGTAAGCCAGAACTTGAATTCAAGTACAATTTTTGCACACCCACATAAAAAAAAAAAATCTCACAATACACTTTAAGTACTGGACAGCCTCAACAGGGCCTTGATTGGAAACACTTAAACCAAACAAATCTGCATCCCCATCTCATGCTATCAGAGACGCAAAGTCAAACTGCTCTGTGCCTAAAATTGGTCTGTTATGTGCATCTTCACAGAGAACTAACTTTTTATAGTATTTATTTGGTTGATTTTTTTCTATCAAAGTTCAATTTTATTTGGTCTGGTGAGATGGCTCATGCCTGTAATCCCAGCACTTTGGGAGGTCAAGGCAGGTGGATCACAAGGTCAGGAGTTCCAGACCAGCCTGACCAACATGGTGAAACCCCATCCCTACTAAAAATACAAAAATTACCCAGGCATGGTGGTGCACGCCTGTAATTCCAGCTACTCAGGAGGCTGAGGCAGGAGAATCACTTCAACCCAGGAGGTGGAGGTTGCAGTGAGCCGAGATCACATCACTGTGTTCCAGCCTGGGCAACAGAGTGAGACTCAAAAAAGTGAAAGCTCCAATTACTCTTGGTTCAAAGAAACTGAAATATGTAAACAAATGCAATGTAGAAACCTTTAATGGATCTTAGATCCAAAAATAGCCAAGACCCTGTTTTGGAAAAATGTACAGATTTTTTTCTTTTTTTTTTAAAGATAGGATTTCACCATGATGGCCAGGCTGGTCTTGAACTCCTGACTTCAGGTGATCCACCCACCTTGGCCTCCCAAAGAGCTAGGATTACAGGCGTGAGCCACAGCGCCCGGCCCAGATTTTTTTTTTTTTTTTGAGATGGAGTTTCACTCTTGTCCAGGCTGGGGTGCAATGGCCGACCTCAGCTCACCGCAACCTCCACTCCCGGGTTCAAGCGATTCTCACGCCTCAGCCTCCCAGGTAGCTGGGATTACAGGCATGCGCCACCACGCCTGGCTAATTTTTGAATTATTAGGAGACCGGGTTCCTCCATGTTGGTCAGGCTGTTCTCGAACTCACAACCTTAAGTAATCCATCCGCCTTGGCCTCCCAAAGTGCTGAGATTACAGGCGTGAGCCACAGCGCCCGGCCCAGAATTTTTTTTCTAACAGATAGATATTGCATGACGCTAAAGTTTTTCATTTTCTTGTATGAAATAATAGTATTCTACCTGTACTAAGGCAATGTCCTCATCTTTGACATATGCAATGCCGAGTATTTAATCAAGTATTATGTCTAGTACTTACTTTCAATTTACTATCAGATCTAATTCACCATAAACTGTATTTACCTGGGGAAAGTGGAAACGGGCAAAATGCTAAAAATGGGTTAATCTATTACAATGGATATTGAATGGTCAAATTATGAATACGTTTAAGATTTTTCAAAAGAGAAATATGGGGGAAAAAACAATCCAACCATCCTGTTAATTGTCAATTTGATGATTCTGAGGCTAGAATAATAAAGATTTCATCCTTTCCTGCTGGAGCTCTGATTACAAAGCTCTCTTGGGATGTACAGACCTGGGAACTTCATTCGAAGAGAATGAGTTGTTATTCTTAGTATTTTTTTTTTTTTTAATTTCAAACACATTAAAAAAAAAAAAAAAAGACAGGAGAGTATACTTAGTATTCTTTAGCAGAAAGACGTGCGGTCTACAAACGTTTATATTCACACACACACAAATATGCACACCCTATAAACCTAAAAAATTATCTTTCTCCATGAAAGTAATGGTCAAAAACAAAATACAACGCATAAAGACGAAACCAAATTTACAAATGAAACATTCATTTGCATAAGAAGAGACACAAAAGGCCACCTAGAACAACTTTCACCCAGAGCTTACCAGAACACAAAAATCGCCGGGTCCCTGAGCCGGGAGGACCCTGGGGACGGAACCAACATGGATGCAAAAAGCGGAAATCATTTTCCTCCTGGAAAAAAATTAACAAACGCTGCTTTGAAGACCTTTGGAGAGGAGAGCACAGTGGACACCGCAACTAGCGACCCGGCTCCTCCCGGGGAGTGACGAACCGAGCGGAAGCAAGCGGCCCCGACGAACGCAGGCGAGGCGGGACAAGCCTCGCTAAGGTCCAGGCCAAACCCGTCCTTCACCCCAACGTCACCCCATCTCGGCGGAACTCACCAACGCCAGCCAGGCCCCAAATCCGAAAGCAAAAAAGCTCTCAAGCGCGAACAGCTGGCGTCATTTCCGCTCCCGGCTCCCCGCTCCCCGCCTCTAACCCGCTGGATTTTCGAGACTAGGGTCTCTGCCATGCAGGACCCTCCCGAGGCAGAGAATTCTAGTTCCCTCCTGCTTGGCTGCGGAGGACCTTGGGGTGGGCTGTAGACAGAAAGGAGCCCAGAGGGCATTTCGAGGTTAGAGCCAGGCCTGCAGGCGGGGCTACCGGCAGGGGCAGGGGCAGGGGCAGGGGCCGTGGCCATCCGTCGGGGCCGGGGAGGAAGGTGGGGCCAGGCCCAGAGGACACGGTTGAAGTTACAGCCAGGACTGTGGGCGAGGCCACAGGGGCCGGGCCGTAGGGGAAGGGGCCAAAGTGTTATGTATCTAGAAAAGTGAGAACTACGTATTTTGCTATGTTACTATTTAAACATTTGATGTAAAAAACATTTTTTTATGCAGCCAAAAGAATTTTTTAAAAAAAAGTTACTGGGTTTTCTGCTTTGTTTTAAA